>NC_043972.1:40547977-40847977 GCF_902148855.1 Sphaeramia orbicularis | reverse complement strand
AAACAAAAAATATTGAACTTTTTTTTTTTCCAATGGCCCTAATCCTCTTCTGTAAAATATGGACCGTTATAAGTAAAGGCAAATTTTCAATATTTCAAAAAAATTCAAGGACACTTCATATGAATTTGAAATTAATCCAACCAGTACTGTGGTCAGTGATGTTTGAAGAAACTGCTAACGGAAACAATGACGAAGACGGACACAGCGCCTTCACAATAGCTCACGGTCTGTCGGCTGGTGTGCTAACATTGAGATGAAGTACTGTCACTAATTGTATTTTTTGTTGTTGTTGTTGATCTCCATTGCTCAATAATCCTAGTTGTGCAACCACTTGTGGTAGAAATATCAGATTGTTTTTTAATGACTGATAAAACCGCAGATATTACAGCTAATGGAAAAAACACCAATTCTCACGCTACTGTCAGAGCAGATGTGGTCAGAGGAGTTCAAACTGCAGCTTCTGACTTTTCTTTTAGCACCTAATCTTTCTCAGAATAGTGGTGAAACATCCAGCAGCAGTAACATCAGTACACTCATAATAAATATTTATCTTTGGATGCAAATATTTCAATTGTAAACCAATACTGACATCATTTAACAGCTGATAAACTTTAAATCAAGTCTGTATTTAGTCATATATTTCAGTTTATATACATTTCCAGACACTTCAAAAATCACTTCCTGTAATGATTTATTTCATTCATCACACATTCTCTGCATAAAGCAAAGCGGTTTAATGACAGTAAAACAAAGGAGCAATTTTTTCCACACATCACAGTACAACAGTGTAGAATGTAAAAACAAAGCTGTTCTGTACAATAACAAAACAAAAAAAAACTGCTATAATTTATTGTATGTTGTCTTTTATTGGGTCTGAGTGTTTGTTGCCTGGCCTTTCCTCAGCCTCCTCTGCTCTGCTTTCTGTTTCTGCACTTCTTTAAAGACCTGTGAAGAGACAGACATCACCAAGTGTCGTAAGGGCCAGAGACGACATACGTGACATTACACAACAGGCAAATGTGACTGATTATGAAAGTGTCTGAATGGATTTTATATTAAGTAGGTGTTGATGATTGACCTACAACACTTACTGACAAACATAAAACTGTAAATCAGGGATGTCAAACTCATTTTCTTCCTCCACATTCAGCCCAATATGATCTGAAGTGGGCCGGACCAGTAAAATAATAGCATAATAACCTATAAATAATGACAACTTATAAAAAAAAACCCATTAAATTCTGAAAATATTTACATTTACAAACTACCCTTTAACAAAAAAAAAAACAACAAGTAAATAGCCTGAAAAAACTGAAATTTCATAAGACAAACAAGCTCATTCAACAATATTATGCCTTAACTTATCATTTATACTTGTGCATTACACACAATGTTACACAAACATTTAGTAACAGGCAGAATATTGTTAAAATTGCACATAATTTTCTTTAGACATTTCAGGTTGTTCACATTTTATGGTTAATGGATAGTTTGTAAATGTAAATATTTTCATAATGTAATGGTTTTTTTTTCACATTAAGCCAAAAAAACCTTATGTATCAAGTACGATCTTGAGAGACAAGGTTTTTTTTTTTTTTGTTTTTTTTTTTTAGATATCTACAGTTTTGTGATTATATAGGCAAGAGAATAGTGTAAAAACATCAAAGAACATTCAGCACGTATCAACATTTTCATTAATGCTTAAGTGCTTATAAGTAAACTATCACAGCGCGACCACACTCAAGATGGACTCAACAACTTACATAAAACAAAAATGGGAAAGAGAAATGAACATTGTAATCACAGAGGACATGTGGACAAAAGCATGGAAAGTATATTTTAACCTACAAACTCCAACACAAGGCGTGACTTTGGTTAGAAAAGCCTTATTCACTTTTTTTTCCCGCCTAAACAAAAGGCAAAATTCAGAGCCGTTTCTGCACAGTGCTGGAGAGAGTGTGGGGAGGCTACAGCAGATCATGGGCACATTTTTAGGTTGTGCCCACTCATTCAGCCCTTCTGGCTGGAGGTAACCAAAGTAATATCAAAAACACTGGGCGCTAACATCAGTTGCTCCTTTACAGTATTATATCTTGGTTTCTTCTCAGACGAACTGGATTCAGACGATGTTTAGGTCCTAAAGATTCTGTTGGAATCAGCTAGAAAATCCAAAACCAAATGTTGGCTACAGAAGGAGCCACCCGCAATGGGCCTTTTTATTTCTATCGTAGAAAACAGACTGATGGAACACATGACTTTCACCCTGCGCTGGGAAAAAGGCGCTGGAGAAAATGGACAGACTTTACAAACAGTGACAGTACCAATTAAAAACGGCTGATGTCGTATGCATCAGAGTCTTTGATATATATCAGAGTAGCAGCACTTCCATAGACTCCCGCTGTAAAAAATGGCAAAATATGGACCTATTTCCGAGTTTTGGAGGAGCTGACAGTTCCAACAGTGAGTGTAAGGCCATCAGAACACATTCCTGTCTATTGCAGCTGATCTAGCAGTTCCAGCGCTAAGTTAAGAAGATATTGTCATCTTTCAAATTATCGAGTGTATTTCCTGTATTAGCGGACATTTATGTTGTCAATTCTGTTTTCTTTGGTATGTGTTAGTGTTTGCATAAATGTATATCTTAAACAACTGTTATGTTGGATTTTCAGCTGTAGCCCTATAGTTAGCTAGCTTGACTTGTCCAGCTGTTGATATTTAACCACTATAACCACAAATTATGGAGTTGTTAAGATAAGGTAATGTTAGTACAAATGTTGTTATCAGCAGGTTTTATTTGAGTTGTTTTGCTGATCCTGGTGGTGTTTGGTTAAGTTTGTCAGCTAAAGTAATGTGCTAATTTGGAGGAGAGTTACTGTAGAGCTGAGTTCTGCCAATAAAAGTTCATTAAAGTTATTATTCATGAGTTAAAGGACGCAAAACTTCCGTAAATTGGCATTTGTCAGATCCGACTCATCCTATAAGGATTCTGTTGAGTTTGCTAATGTTGAGTTTTTGATGAGTTTAGCGTCCGTGCTAACGCTAACATGCTAAGTTAGCCGCTATGCTATCCGCTGGTTAATGTCATTTTGTGTGTGTTATCAGAGCAGAGCTTGGCAGACACACAGTGTTCACAGCTAACCACTGTTTTCTGCTTGGACCTCAGTCCTATAATAGTAAAACTTAAACATGGTAAATTGTCCATCTCCTTATGGGTACAGTACAATTACAGAATGTATGAACTTTTAAAGTTAGCACCTCTCACGTAAGTAGCTCATCCAAGCTACCACAAACTTTTCCCCCCAGGATGTAAGTTTTCAAAGTAATAAATGCAGTCCTTTCAGTGGTCAACCCCAATACTCAAAAGTATAACGCACACAACAGTACATACAGTAGTGACACAACAATTGTGTGTGGTTTATTTTCAGATTTACCATGCTCACTGCTGTTTGTCCAATTGAATAACATGGGAGCGCTCAGTTCATTTGGAACAATTCAGGCTTACATGAACCATGTGATCACCAGAGCGGCAACTTCAAAGCATGTTGTAACTCTCTTCATAGGGTTCTGGTATGCATGTTTTATGTTATAATTGCCATTCCTAGACCTCACTTTTATGTTCTTGTTTTGTAAAACTAAAATGTTTACAAATAAAAAGTGTAAAAAAACAAACAAATCATTGAGCCAAAGAAGAAAATTTGTAGTTGCCATTATTTATAGGTTATTATTTTACATGAGATCATATTGGTCTCTATGTGGAACCTGGACTAAAACAAGTTCGACACCTCTGACTGTTAATATCTTCAGTGTCATTTTTAAATGCATCCTTTGGGCCGGATCAGAACCTTTGGTGGGCCGGTTTTGGCCAACACCCTGCATGTTTGACACCCCTGCTGTAAATCATATTAAATCCTCTGTTGTCATTTGTTTTTACCTTCAAACAGAAGGCCTTCTTGGCCAGCCAGCGCCGAGTGGCCCTTCTGTAGTACGCAGGAGGGAAGGTATAGGTGATGCCCAGCTGCTCACACACCCTTTCAAAGGAATCGTAGCGAACCAGCCGAAGGTGTTTCAACATCTTTTTCCTTTTGTCAATGGCCATGAGCATCCGCCTCTTATTAGCTTTGTCCTAGATTTAGAGAACACATGACAGCATAAGGTTTTCAGCCATGACACATAAACTGGGACACTGATTATAGTGACTATGACATATATTTATTTTGCCTGTCAGACAAATTTCTGACGTTTTTTTTTTTTTATGTCCTATATCACAGACTTAGTTCTTTACCTGTCATTTTCAAAGCACATGTATGTCATAATATAATACATGGAAATTTCCAACCATGACCGAACTACGCATGTTCTTTTCAAAGAGGGGGTGTACACAGGATATCCTGTTGCACACAAACATACCTCAAACCAGAGGAAGGCACAGAGGAAACGTCATTTCATACATGAAAGACCTAAAAGGTGTAAGATGACTGCTCTATCATGCTATGTCATGTAACATATCCACAGTAATATAGAGAATTAAATGCAACAGGAAGTGAGTGGAGAGAGTATGAATAATAACAGGACTGTGTGCATGTGTGGTTTTACTAACCTTGCGATGTTTTTGCAGATGTTCCTGATAGTTTCGGATCCTTGCTGTTAAGATAGCCACTGAGGGGGAAGATCATAAAAGGAAACAATTCATTTTCACACAGTTTGGTTATATCTTTTACTTAGTAAATGCTCACACAAGTAGAACTGAGGAGGAGACAGTGCATTGGACATGTGCTCTGTCTCTACTCAGAGGGACTGTGCAATTCTGAGGTGCAATGTTGTTTATGGTTTATTCTAATGTGCAATGTTTGTTTTCTTGCTGTTGGTAATTTAGTTCTTTCACCACTGCTTATTATTATTACCATCATTATTACCTCCATATGTATATTACTTGTATATGATTATGACTGTTGCTGTTATCACTTTATTATAACTTTTATTCTGTGATTATTAATATCTATCTATCTAGATAGATAGATACATACATACACACACACACACATATTACTTTGTCACTTGTTTCTACTAGTACTTTTATTCTGTGACTATTAAACTACATATATACATTATGCATACCATAATATTATAATATAATAAGCTACTTAGTATTATTACTTTGCCAGTTGTTTCTGCTAGCAGTTTCCAGTGTGCAGTTACAATGTGCTTCTGCCTCTTGATCAGGTCGTTATTGTAAATCAGAATCAGTTCTCAACTAACTTACCTGGTTAAATAAAGGTTAAATTAAAAAAAATATACAAAATTTCACCACTTTCTTTTTTTTATAGTTATTGTTTTGCTTTTTTCTTGTGGTATTTCTTGTGTGTATATTTGGTGTTGTGCTGCTTTTGGAACCTCAATTTCCTGAGGGCTCTGCCTAAAGGATCAATAAAGTTCAATCTAATGTAATGTAATGTACTCGAATCAAATCTAATCTAATCCACCCTCCACACTTATGAAATTATTGTAAAACTACATTAAAACCGTTAAAACTCTGTATCTTCAAGTGATTCAGATGAATACATCACATAATGTTGACTCTTTATGTGTTATGAAACGTATATTGAAAGTGTCAAAAGTGCAAAGGGTACTTTCACTACTGTAAAATAGTAATACTACAGAAAGGCAGTAGCTGACCTCTCACTTCCTCTGAGCTTCGGTCATTTTCATCCCTCTGGACTTTTGCAATCAGCTGTTCCTTTTTCAGCTGGAGCTTTTCACTCTGAGGACAAGCACAAAGTGGATTAAAGGATCTGACAATGATGAAATTAGTAAAAGGCACTGAACTTACTGAAGGACAAGAAAGTGATTAAAAACAAAAGTTATGAACACTTACATGACTTGCTAACTCCAGTGACAGAAGTCTTTTCACAATGTCATCAGTCCTATCAACAGAGTACAGAACACACTAGTGTTAGAAGAACATACTGTAAGATCTTTTCTCTTTTATCTATAAATGTATTTTACGTCTCCTTCCATCATGTTTACGCGTCTACATCTGTTGGAATGACTTAAATAATTACAGTCTCTGGTCCCAGGAGCTGTTATCGCTACGAGTTCCAAAAGTCAGAACTTAACTGGGAAAGAAAGTTTTTAAATGTTCTGCTCACACTGTCTGGAACAACTTACAGAAGGAGATTAAACTGAAGGAACTGGTCTGTAACTGCATTCAAAGTCATTCTAAATGAATGGGAAAAGGATAAATGTGGATGTAGATGTTTTCTGACTGATTGAATCAGATTCTGCTGAGATGCGTTTAAAGAACATTGTTGTATCTTTTAAATTACTGATGATGTTTTATATGCAAGTTCTTAGTTTAGTGTTTTATGTATGGTTTTATAACTAACTTTTATTGTGTTTCATAGATGTTTTTAGTGTGGCTGTATGCCTGTGATTTCTATTTTGTGTAACTTCTGCTGCTGTCTTGGCCAGGACACTCTTGAAAAAGAAACTTTTAATCTCAAGGGTTTTTTTTCCCTGGTTAAATAAAGGTTAAATAAAATAAAATAAAAAAAAGATCAATCAGGGTTTGTACATTTTTTTGAAGATCAAATTCAAGCACTTTCCAAGCACTTTTAAGGCTCATTTTCTAATTTGTCCAGTGCAATACCTTATCGCTGGGGTAAAATACATATCTACAGGAATACAGATACCCAGGATAATTTTTTTCCCCTACTTTTTATCACAGTGATGTACAATGTATTATGCTATAAACATCTAAAATTCTGCTTTATAATAACAAAAGAGAACACAAGGTTTTATCCAAAAAAAGGGAAGGCACTTGGTGTTCTTTGGGCACACTGGCACCGAGCCAAAGATTAAGATAAAAATTTACATGGATCCGCTAATTTTTTTCTTTTTTGACATAAAGTTTTATTTTTCAAAACCTCTCTGTAAGTAGCTTTGGCTTGACATCTAATCTGGCAGAGTTACTGTGAAAAAATAAATAAATAAATAAATCACAGAGTTAGAATTGCAAACATTTTCATGCACTTTTCAGACCTTGAAAACACAACACTGAAATTCAAGTCTTCAACCCTGATCAATCTAACACATACAAAAATTAAAAAAAAGATGTAAACAGATTTATAATTAATCTTCAACATGGACTTTACTGTAACTCATTCCATGTAAGCTGTAGTTTATCTAGTATGTGTGCATACGTTTGAGCGAAGGGCACAGCTGCATAATCCATCTTCAGCATCGTTGAAGGCAGATCACTGAGCTGACTCTGAGGACCTATGAGAAGCAAAATGGCTGACCGTTTACATATTATCTAATGTGAAAATGGGATTTTAAATCATAATGCAACTTGAAAACATACCAGGTGTCCCTCTCTTTGCAGCCCGGGCATAATGTCTCACTGGAGATTGAAGAGCAAAGCTTCCTGCAACTGACAGAGAAAAATATAAATATAGAAGGGTGACAAAAAGTAAATATGACAAAAACAAGCTGAAAAAACTGTGAAGGGGACCTAAAAATGAGAAATGAGTATTGGCATGTCAAAATTACAAAATTATTTAAGGATGCAAAGTTTCTTAGTTATTATTGTTTATTTCATTATGCTGTAAATCACACTCTTTATTGTACTAGCCTATTGTTTGTCATTTGAGACGACGTTTAGCATCTGCAAACGTAGATGCAGGAAGGGTACATGCATGAAAACAAGTCAAACGAACATGGAGGAGAGTGACTGAGACAAAAACAGGGTAAATCTAATCAGAATCAGACTTCAGCTGAAATAAACCACAGGGCAGCGACATAAAAGCAAGGCTACTTCTGTTGCATGGACGTACTGTACTGTTTTATGTGAACTATGTTGTTTTATGTGGGGACTAAAGATTGAAATTGGCCTCGACTATAATCTTGCATTGTGGCACATATTGTGTTTATTAATATGCACTGCTCCTTTGGAAAAAAACAAAACAAAACAAAAAACAACAACGTAAACCTTCAAATGGTGCAGGGATTGGGTTCTGATCACATTCCCTTTTCCAGCAACATCTATGTTGTTCAAACAATATTAGAAAAGTGTTTTATGTTTCCATTTTACACATTCATATGTTATACACAGCCCAGCCAAAAACAATCCCACACTCCAATACTTAATCAGATTATCTATAGCTTTGATCATGAAACACATTTGCCGTGCGTCGCAACATTTCTTTTCTGTCATTTTTGAGGAGTAATCGTTTCATCCTCCTTTCTTCTCACCTTGATAGACCATTCATTCATTTCATTTATTTCATTCATGGTTGTGCATTTCATCAGCAGACGTTCAATAATCATCAGGTGAACAAACATTTACACACCCATGCTCAAAAAGGAGCAGGATGAAGAAAATCTTCTACGTCTGGCCCCCTTCTAAATAATCATAGCCTTAATGGTTAGCTATACACAACTAGCTATAAAGTCATACTGTATAAAGTCAGACAAACCAAACAAAATACATCCAAAGATAATACAAAATGAATACAAAACCAAGGGCAAAACTAAATAGGAAGCACAAAACAAACAAAATATAAGTAAATATATACCTGACGAAATGATGCAAAACTATTATGATACCAGACCAAAATAAGTAAATAATATGTCACAAGATGCAAAACAAATACAAAGCAAAAAACTTATCACTCTGGAACAGGGTCACATGACCTGTTTCCATTGAAACACAGTCCTATCTTTAAGCTTTTGATCAAACTGATGGCTGTTTCAGAAATTAAAACCTACTCTTAGTTCTTAGGACTAAAGAATCTGTTGCAGCTGAAGCTTATTAATCACTACAGAAATTATTCAACAGAAGGACTAAGGACCAACTTACTTGCTGAGTTAAATTCAGGTGGACACTTTTTTTTTTTTTGGTTCAGGCACTGTATTGTGTTACAAGATTGAAAATTCTGAATAGAAAAAGAAAACATTTTAGTATACAGTACAGTTGAATTGGAAAAGAAAGAGGCTTTTTCCTCTGTTCATCTTATATCAACTGTTTATTAGTGACTTTACAGGAAACATGCTTTAGCGTGTGATGTATCATTATCTGGATTTGATCTATAGCAGGATATGAGATAGTTACTAAGCTAATACTTGAAGGGTTGCTATAAATAATGAAACAAAAGCCCATTTCCAGGATCAGAATAGTCAGAGACAAGTGTTCCAATCATATTCCCATAGTAATGATAATATTGTGTAATCAATTCCTCCCCTAAAACTGTACTGTTGCGTTTGTTTGTTGTTTTTTTTTAATTTCTCAGTCTAAGCCAACA
Source organism: Sphaeramia orbicularis (assembly GCF_902148855.1). Classification (NCBI taxonomy): domain Eukaryota; kingdom Metazoa; phylum Chordata; class Actinopteri; order Kurtiformes; family Apogonidae; genus Sphaeramia; species Sphaeramia orbicularis. The sequence continues at coordinate 40,838,678 of NC_043972.1, read as the reverse complement.
AAGGCAGTGAAATGAACTGACATCAAATAACATGTTGATGATTACTGACAACTCAGACTTGGGATTTACTTATAGCAGAGACCATGGTTGTAAAACTACATCTGTTTAAAGCAGGGATCTGCAAGCTTTACAATCAAAAGAGCCATTTTTGACTCAAAAAAGAAGAAAAAAGGTGACCGGAGACATAAAAAATATATTTAAACACATCTACATTTTACCATGAATGGGCTGTTCTTCTGTAGCCTACTTGTGATTAGTTTGTCATTTAACTATTTAACTTAGTATTTCCACTACAATAATGTAATGTTTGATGCATTTATAAAATTATACAACTACATTAAAGAAAACATTCAAGATTTGTACACTTTTCTAATGATTTACACTATTTCCAAACAAAATTGGATTGTGTAATAGATATAAAGCTCATCTTTCATGTATAAGGGCTGACTTTTAAACAGCCAAACTACTAACAAATGCAAACTGAATATCTTGTATTAAATTTGGCTAGAAAATAATGTAGTATAATATAATATGCTGTCAAAAAATGATTTTATTGTGTGTATAGCCTGCACATTTTTGCAGATGAACAATGTTAGAATTCATTTAGGCCTATAACAATGTTAAAAAGTAATGGTTCATTCAGTTCATTTCCAAATGCTCCTTATGTTTTTTAACAAGGGGAGCCATAGAGAGAGGCTAAGGAGCCACATTTGGCCCAGCAGCCATGGGTTGCAGACGCCTGGTTTAAAGGGACTATCCCTTTAAGAAGAAGAAGAAGATATCATGCTTCACTTTGCTGTACCGCAACCTCTGAGAATGAGATGCCCTTCTATTAGAAGATTTCCTCTTCTGTGAGAAGAATCTTAAACAATGATGGTGTAACTGATAACAGATTATGCTTCATGACTAAAGAGCACAGAAGCGATACTATCTGTATCACAAATCTGTCCTACACCCCTGATAAAACGCAACTAAGCAAATATCACATATTTCACAGTGATAAGGCTGTGGTTTTCAATATCACCAAGTATGAAATGAGCTAATTTCCTCTAAAATACAGAGCATCAGTGGAGATGTGTGGCATACTCAGTGGAGCATGTTTCTGCAACTGATTAGATCACCGAGGTGCTACATGTCTGTTAAAACCCTTTTAGACATAGAACTAGACATTTTCACCTCATGTCAAGTAATGTATCAATAGTTATTATAATATTATCCTCTGAATTTGGCATTTTTCACTGAATATCAGCTATTTTCTCATATCTAATTTACTGATTATGTAGGAGATGTTCATAGCAGATCATAAATTCAAAGGTTACATTATAACTGAGAAAACTGAAGCAAAAATTACTTTTTCAGCAAAATAATATCACTAATGAAATGTGAAAATAAGTGTCTACAACCACTGTCATTTGTCAAACTACATGGATTTTACTGGTGAGTAACTATCAACTAATAATATCAAAGTTGAAGATGATGTTCACTACGGAGCCTTTGAATGTCCAAAAAAAAAGACACATCTGATGCTGCTGAAAAGCTGAGAAACAGCATTTCGCTCGAGTCATTTACATGAATTAATAGGATCAGTGGTTCAACAGTTCTTCTACATATTAGATCAGTATATCGGGTATATTTAGGTTGTCAGCATTTATTTCAGACTTTGAGGGTGAAAGGATTATGAAAATCAAGAAAAAAGCCTCTGAGTAACTGCTTGTAAGAGCCTTTCTTTAATGACTTGAGACTTTAGAGTTCTGTCCATCTGTAATATGTGCTGACAGAAGTTGTCTGCAAAAGGAGCCACTTTTTTGTCAAGGCGAAGCTGTTAATGCCTGCTGTAAGTAAACAACACCAGCACCCAACAGTGAGAAAACATTTTTACCATGTGTGAAAGGGAAATGAGAGCAAAGTTCCTGTAGACACTCATGATATGATATATATAAAGCAATATCAGGCAGAGTAAGGAGATGCTGGAGACTAAAATCACATGTTTACATTTCACAGGAAACGACTTTGACGTTATTTAAAGCACGGAGAAGGCCACATTGGGTAAAGAAACATAGTAATATAAACTGTCACGTCTTTTATAACCCTTCTGGTTATGGTCTATGTGTGGCTGTCTCAGCACTTTGACACACTGACACATTAGTGGTGTTTTATTCATGTTTATACATTACATAATTCACTTTTATTTTTATGGTTTAACTTGTGACACGCAGATTTTATGAACAAGGAATTCAGCTTCTTCCTGTTGCTTTGACAGAATCTAAGTGGCATTTGGACTCAAATGACCTCTTCTAAACCCTACAACTGGTATGAATTAGCAGTCAGAATTTCACCTATTGTAGAGCTTGTAAAAGTAGTTGAATGGCTAAGTTTACTTAAATTAATTTTGGCACAATATTTCTACCACCGACAAATCTGCCCGAATAGATAGATAGATAGATAGATAGATAGATAGATAGATAGATAGATAGATAGATAGATAGATAGATAGATAGCTGCAGCATGACACACAATAACAAATATACAAGAGCAAACAAGAGTAAACAATGGAACACAAGAGCAAACACAATACACCACAGGTGTCAAACATGCGGCCCAGGGGCCAAATCCGGCCTGAATTTGTGAAATGCAAAAATTACACTAACGATATTAATCATTTTAGTTCAGGTTCCCAATTTAATCTCAAGTGGGTCAGATCCAGAAAAGCCTATCAGAATAACCTATAAATACTCACAACTCCAAATTTTTCTCTTTAGTAAATGTAAAAATTTTCATGTCATTTTACTGTATTTACACTAAAGCAAACTATCATTTCACAAAAACGCGAATAACCTGAACAAATATGAACATTTTGAAATGTCTGAAGTGCAAGTTTTCCAATACTCTGCCTGTTATCAAATGTTTTGTGTATTTGTTGATCCACTGTGGTCTGTAAGCTGTAATTTACATGTGTAAATAATAAACTAAGGCATAATATTGTCAAAATTGCACTTAGTTTTCTTAAGAAATTTCAGTTTGTTCATGATATTCACATTATTTTAAAGGATAGTTGATAGATGTAAACATTTTTATAATTATAATTTTCAGAATTTTACTTTTTTCGCTCTAAAACATAGTTTGGAGTTGACATTATTTATATATTATTATGTTATTACTATATTGGTCCGGCCCACTTCATATCAAATTTGGCTTAATGTGGCCCCTGAACTAAAATGAGTTTGACACCCCTGCTATACACTATACATAATAAATTAAAAGTATAAAAAAAGATCAGTGTGAAGGACCTGGATAATAACCAAAATAAAACCAGCTGGTGAAAACCAAGCAGTAATATTCAGAATGAGAAGGTGCAGAATGACATTAAAGTGCAAACAGCATAATAACCACAGACATCAGTGTAAACTTGCTGTTTGTTTCCTCTGCTGCAGTTTTCAGTCAACAGTGCCCACTGCTGTTCTGTTGACGTTAGCTAACTTACCAACGATGCTACATGCTGTTGCTAATTAGCCGGGTAGTGATGGAAAGTATACGCAACAAGCACAGAGAAATGCGTTATTAATGTGGTTGTTTACGTTAACAATGTTAGCATTCATGCTTTTTCTTGACATCCACACTTACCATTTGACTTGACTTTCAGTCCTGACATTAAAGCCGAGCTGCATGTCCGGGACTGCGCTGACAGAGCGGCGCAAACAGCCCCGCTTTCCCGCAAAACGCCTGCGGAAGATTTAAGAACGGTTCGCAAAGCCATGTGTGTGATCATGACTGACAGATAAAGACTACAATAGAGTGAATAAACTGCTTCAAAGTGATGAAAATGTGTCAAGTTACCAAACGCGACCCCTGTCAGAGGTCCGCCATTTTAGCTAGGCTAAAGTAGCCAATAGCGGGTGGAAATGATCCCATCTAGGCTAAGCTAACGATAGCAGAGAGCATCGATTAGGCAAATGAACGAAGGTAAAATGGAGTTTATTTCATTAAAATAACAGTAAATCGGTTCTGCTGCTACATTATTATATATTGTATTATATAATGATTATATTTATCAGTATTATGTCGGATAGTCAGTGAAATAAGCTAATCATTTTTGATAACATGAAGGTTTTTTCTGTTGTGTGACCTGAAAATGTGTGATTTGTAAAATGATCTGGTATAATTATGGTATAATTATCCACTCATCAGTCAAGTTCCAGTAATATCTGAGAATTATCTGAAAAGGAAATGAAACACATATCTGCAAAAAACTGAGGGGAAGTGAAAAGTGAACCATTATGAAAATTATCTAAAAAAAAAAAAAAAAAAAGAAAGAAAGAAAGAAAGAAATACAGTCTGAATGGATTTACAAACCCCCATGCAGAGCTTATAATAATAATAAGAATAATAAAATTTAGTCTGAAAATATTGGAATATGCTGACTACAACAGGAATCAGGAGAAGGAAATGAAACATCGCTAGATAGATAAGTAATATTTTAAAATATGTTGTAGTTATTTAGAACATCTTAATTTATTAAAGATTCTAATGTAAATTGTGTCTTCTATCACATGTCAAAGGGCCCCCATTTATAAGCTGAGGACTGCTTCTGGGGTGTCCAAAATGTATCTTGTAAATGAATTGTCGATTTTAACTATGTAATAATTTGTAATAAATTGATTGACTGAATAATAATAATAATAATAATAATAATAATGTACCATTCTCTGTTTGAAAACTGGTACTTTCTTGCACATTAATAACTAGAAGCACTCGGAGAGCGCAAACCTCCGCCAAGGCTGATCAGTGGGCCCCCCCGTGGGCCCCCCCACCCCCGATCACCACCAAAATTTAATCATTTCTTCCTTATCCCATTTCCAACAAACCCTGAAAATTTCATCCAAATCTGTCCATAACTTTTTGAGTTATGTTGCACACTAACGGACAGACAAACAAACAGACAAACAAACAAACAAACAAACCCTGGCAAAAACATAACCTCCTTGGCAGAGGTAGTAAAATAAGTGTTCAGTTCTATCTGTAGAACTGCCAGCAAAGTGAGAAAGTAAAAGGTTGCATAGTTAATGACAAAGAAAAATATTATATTTAATGCTCTTTAAACTACATTTATGAGTAATTAAACAAAATTACAGATTAGTGTCTATATTTCAGTACATATTGTAGATTAAGCTGGTATCATTTTCAACCTCATCCCCTAAAGAAAAAAATATTAGGTGCTGTGGAAGGAAATTTGATAAATAGCCTACATAATATCCCATTATAGAAGTTAATGAAAAATTGACTGGAAAAAATGTGAGCTTATTTATAGAAGCTAATCTACTTAACAGAGAAATATTTCACTGAGGTTCACTGAAAGATACCAAAAATGTCGGTTTTAATCTTTTTAAGGAAAGAAATGTTTATTTTCAAACATAGGAATGATGTATTTTCACAGCTTCATAGTTCAGTACAGAAAACAAGCACAAGCATCTCAATCATCTGACAGAAAAAAATGTTTTGTCTTCAGTATCTTGCATTTACAGCTCTTTCTCACATCTTATACCTCACATCTCATCATACCTCATGCATCATTCAGGCTCACAATATAAAGTCAAATTTGCACAAACATCTTTCTCTTCCAATCAGCCAAATACTTTTAGTCATTGTGAGGTTCATTCATGGCTAATGCTCGTAGAAAAGGAAACTCATTCCACACAATATCTGCCTCTCCCTCAACCTCATCATTAGGGCATGGCCCAAAGAAACACTGCTCCCTCTTCATCATCCTATCAGATGGAATAATCTGGTAGCACTTTGGGGTGAAGGCTTCCTCTGTCTCCAGAAGCGGCTGCGTGGACTCGGAGCGCAGGTAGACATGACAGTCCTTGGACGGTGGACTGGAACATGGACTGGAGCAGATGACGGTGGCGTAGGGAACAGAATCACTGTTAGTTCCAGAGTAGCCAGGGATGAATGGTGAACCACAGATGGACTCTCCCAGGTCGCTGGTGTCCTCCGGGTCGCTCAGGAAAAGGTCATCCTTCTCTTTTGTCATTGTCATATGTAGGTCCAAGAAGCTGAGGTGGGTCAGGAATACTGGGTTGGGCTCCTCGCTGTCTGAAGTACGGAGGGATTCCTGCAAAGGAAAAATAGACAAAACCGGTGGTTCCCAATCTTTTTTGGCTCATGACCTCATTTTAACATCACAAATTTCCGGCGACCCCTGACATTCTAAACAAGACTTTTTGCTGGAAATTTTTGCTAAAATTAATTTGTTTTTGATCATGTAATAGTTTGCTATACTATGTTGCAAATAAATGTTAATTTTAGGTGACAGTCTATATAATGTATATTATTATGGACGGAAGCAGAAAAGCCAGGTGTAGATTATTGCACAAAGTGAGAATTTTATTTTCCTTGGTCAGGATATGTACATTATTATGAAAGAGCTGCAGCATCTAAAACAGACCACAATGAACATTCATTTTCTGAACCCGCTTTATCCTCACTAGGGTCACGGGGGTCGCTTGGAGCCTATCCCAGTTACATAGGGGTGAAGGCGGGGTACACCCTGGACAAGTCGCCAGTTCATCGCAGGGCTGAACATATAGAGACAAACAATCACTCTCACATTCACACCTACGGGCAATTCAGATTAACCTATCAGTGCATGTCTTTGGATGGTGGGAGGAAGCCGGAGTACCCGGAGAGAACTTGCACAGACACGGGGAGAACATGCAAACTCCACACAGAAAGGTCCCACCTCCATCGACTGGTGTTGGAATCGAACCCAGGACCTTCTTGCTGTGAGGCACGAGTGCTAACCACTGCACCACCGTGTTGCCCTCCACAATGAACATTTGAAAGATAAACAGTACCACAATGCTTCAGTTTCAGCTTCACAGTTTGTCATGTCTTTTATGTATTGGGATTGTCTCTCTCAACTCACCGTATATTTTTTATCAGTAAGGTTTTTTTTTGTTTGGCTGGGTTTTTTTTTTTTTTTTCCAATTACTAGAAATTTCAGGTGACCCCATTTGAATTCCAGGTGACCCCATTTGGGGTCCCAACCCCAAGGTTGAAAAACACTGCACTAAACATTCAGTAAAAACAGAAAATACACAGTAGGGTTGTAGGTGAAATCTGCTTCATTCTTTCCTCATGTTAATCATTAATGGTGTTACAATAAAATGGCCTTTATGCACTGTGGCACCTTTAATTAAAAAAATGTAAATCAGATTTGATGATATGCAGTCTTCAAGCCTATGTTTGTCAGCTTCTAAATATTCTATATCTAAAAAGGATTTCTGTGCAACCATGTCCCCCTCCCCCCCCCCACCCCTCCACAATCTCTCTCTCTCTTTCTCTTCCCTTTAACCCTCTCTCTTTAACCCCAAATGGTCAAGGCAGATGTCCATCCTCCAGGAGTCTAGATCTGCTCCAGGTTTCTGCTGTTAAAAGGAGGTTTGTCCTCACTACTGTCACCAACTGTTTGCTCCTGGAGGATTCTGATGAATGTCTGTAAACTGGCTTAAGAGTTTTCATTTAGTTTTAATTTTTCAGTTATTATGAGGAAATCAATCAATGAATCAATGAATCAAATTTTATATATATAGCGTCACATAATAACAAAAGTTATCTCATGACACTGTACATTTAGAGCTGGTCTAAAGCAGACAGACCTGAGACTACTCCTGAAGTACTCCTGAAAATAAAAATAAACCTATCTATGCATTTATAAAGCAAATAAAACTAAAATGAATGCAAAATCAAAGCCAACATTGTCATAAAAAAGTGCTGAAAATTCTTAATCACATAATTATTGTTATTTCAACCATATTATTAACAGTGGCTTTGGTGTAACAGATACAGAAATATCAATATTCATTGTTCTCATTGTTCATTGTTTTTACTGTATGAATGAATAAGATAAGATAAGATAAGATAAGATATTCCTTTATTAGTCCCACAAGGGGAATTAGATTTAGAGCAGCTATAGTGGAGCACAAACAAAGCAAACGAGAGCAAAAAAGAACATAATCAATAATAAAGACAAATCAAAAAAGCTATAAATACTATTTACAGCTGTGAACATGCTGATCATACCACAGATTGGATAGGAGATACTCATATGTACACCTATACACACATATCTACATACATAATTATATATATATATATATATATATATATATATATATATATATATATATATATATATATATATATATATATATATATGTATATGCACATGTATACAGATTATACATATGAGTACAGTTTATTGCACAGTTTGAATATTTTCGTTCCTTGAAGCTTTTGGGTGGTCTGCACTTCCTGCCCAACACCATTCTCGCTATCAACAATATCGACAGTTTTCATCTTCCTCAGGTAGATTCTAGTTTTACATACCTGTAATGATTCTGATGACCATTTCCTGATGCTACTGTTAGCTGGATCTGGAACAATTGGCCAAAGACGCATCTTCAATCTGTAAAGCAAAGTAATAACAACAAAAATAGCATCAAAATAAAAACAGACAAACTTCCAATATAACAGTGGTTCTCAACTGGTCTGGCTTCAGGACCCACTATCACCCCTTAAGGACAAGACAAGACCCAAACTGATAAAAGTTAAACTTCTCAAATGTATTTAGAAGAAGAGTCTTTACTTTGTCATTAAGGGTTCACACATGTAAACATGCACCACACACTGAAATTTGTCTTCTGTCTTTAACTCATCAGTAGATCATGCATCACACACTGCAGACTAGGAGCAGTGGGCTCACCATCTCAGGCGCCTGGGGAGCAAATGGGGAGTTAAATGCCTTGCTCAAGGGCACATCAGCCAACAACTCTCTGCCAGTCCAGGGAATCGAACCGACAAGCCACCGGTCACAAGCAAGACTTTCCAGGTATCTAGGACGCAGCTGCCCCCACAATGGTATGTTTTGAACCTGATATAATACAGAACCAGCGTGTTGATCCATGGGTTCTAGATGTGGTAGTTTTTAAGCTGTTGAGTATTTGTGCATGCTGTACCGCATTTGCCCAGCAGTCACCGCTAAAGTGCTCTGGGTATAGCAACATGATTATGAGGCTATCGTATTCCAAAATTACTAATATCTCCCAAAATATTGGTCCTATCAACTTGCTGTTTCACTAGTCTGTTCCTTGACCAAAAATACATAAGTATGACAAACTGCAGCAGTCAGCTCTTTCCGGATTTTGTGTGAATATAGAGACACACATACACATACACACACACACGTAGAGGCCACTTGGCTTTTATAATATAGACATCATAGAATGAAAACACAGAAGACAATTTTAACCCTTTCATGTGTACTGGTCCCTACAGTGGACAGCTATTCTACAGCTGTTCTCTTGTATATTCATGAATTTTGTTGTTCTTTTCATTGTTTTTTTTTTTATTTTGTTTTGGTTTTTTTACACATATCTTTATTAAAGTTTCAAGACACTACATATCTTTTCTGACATGAATTGGTAACATTATGTAGATCTCCCCTGAGCATAAACCCCCAGAATCACAAGCCCTCCCCATAGTTTTCACACAATTTATCACTAATTCATCTTTATGTGCATCAAAAATTAAATGAGTGGTGTCCAGCTGAGTGGACATTTTTGCAACTTAATGAAAAATAGGTTCATAAGACTTTTTCATTATAATTTTTTTAAATGTATTTTTTAATTTTTTAAAATTATTTTTATTTTATTTATTTTTTAAAAGAAAATTTTCAATCACATTATTTTTTTCATGCCTAAAGAGCAATAAAAACACTCAGGAAAAAAATTTGATTAAGGTTCTCATAATTTGTGCATGAAAGGGTTAATGATAAACCAAACTGACCAGCAGGTGGTGGTGATAAATATGGAAATATTCCCTTTAACACTAAATTAGGTACATTTTAACCCACACTAAAAAAGTGCACTTAGTTAGCAATAAAAAGTGCATTGAGTCACTTATTCAAGAATTAAACACACTGAGGTTTTTGTCCTCAGTGCAGGTGAAACCATATCTGATGTAGTCGTTGTCATACCTGAGTTTTGCCATGAAACTTTTGGGTCTTCTTTTATGCTTTGAAATGTCTGGCATTAATTAGTATTACAGCACATTACTAACACCTACTGTTGGGGAGTGTGAATGGACGGCACTCAACTCCATAACAAATAAGCACAGCATTTGGTTTCTTAACATTATATTTTTTGCTCAGACAGAGGCTCATGACCCAAGGAAAAAGAGTTTGCAACCCACCAGTTGAGAATCACTGCAGTATAATAAGATGTCCTCACTATGATCTCACCTTTTGTGCTTGGAGAAACAAGTCATGGCCAAACAAATTACCATCAAAGACAGAGCAACGCAGGATGAAATTGCAATCATCACAACAGCGACTGCATCTGGAAAGAGGTTATAATCATGAATAAAAAATCTAAGGTGGGACAAAGCTCATATTACTGAAAAAAGCATTAAAAACAATGATACTAACCGAAAGGCTCAACACCAAAGTGGATTACTGATCCATTATAATTCCCACCAAGTGTGCTGACCATCATGAAGGCGTCATACAAAAGCCTGTTGTTAAGGTCTTTGAGCAGAACCCTCCTCTCATCGGGCTTTGCATTCACAACTTAAAGAGAGGTCACATGTCAGACGGTATAGAAAACATGGAAAATCTACAAAAACATCAGGCAGGATAGTTCACCTACCGTGAACGGGTCCCTTCTGAGCCCAGTAAAACACACTGTAGCTTTGGATAATCCCGTTCCTTTGGTCTAATGGTATTTCATCCCAGGTGAGCTCAACATGAGACTGCCAGGTCTTTTTAATTCTCATTTTTGGAGCCATAGATGGAGCTTCAAGAAAGGAACAAAGAAAATAGGAGCATGTTGGTTCCACATATTCATTAGTCAAGTAGTCTGGTTAAAGTCATAGTAGTTATTCCACTTCTCTACTTTAGAAAACATGAGGAAGCACAGACTTTGATCAGCTTTTTTCCCTCATCAACTCATCTATTCTAAGATGGTGTACCATTTGGAGTCAAACGGACAGAATAACATTTAGAGTGAATGTAAAAATCCCACTAAATATTTTGGACCTTACAAATATAATAATGAATAATGATTCATTTTCCAAGTGAATTGTATATTATTCAAAACAGAGGTGTACCCCTACTTCCCTTATTTCACAGAATATATTGAAATACTTTCGTTTCTGAACACAAACAAAGCAATAAAGATGTCATTTTCACAGAGCAATAAATGTCAGTTTCTTTCTTTTACTTCTGCTTTTTATTTATAGTTTGTCAACCCTAAAATGTTCCTCTAAATGTTTTTTTTTTTTTGGTACAACTTACTTTTCCAGCCTTTTCTTGCCCCCATCCCAACTTTTCTGGTAGTGTGCTGCTGCCATTAAATTAAAATGTACCTTATTTTTGTCTGTTTAACCATTTGACATTTGTTTTTAATCTTCCATTGAGAATAACATATGAATAACATACATTCTGCATACATTCTGCATGCATTCATGCATTCTGTTTTTATGACATATTACAGTGTTTTGACTTTTTTGGAATTGGTTTGAGTTCATAGATCTCTACATCAGAGAAATACTAATACCTGTCACAGTTTTACACTAGTTATAAATGTATTCATTGCTCAGTTATAATAAAAAGGAGACACCAAGGGGATTATTTTGTTAATGTGTGATTATTTATAGTCTTGCGGTTATACTGATGCAAAGTAAATGTAATCTAACCTTAGCCTCAAAGGTATCAAAACTAAAATGAGCCCACAGTGAAGATGTCAAGTAGAAAGTATAGGTGTTTTGGAAGCAGTCGAAAAATCACAATCATGTAAAATGCATATAACCAAAATTGTTACTTAATCCTTTTGAAACTACCATTATAACACACAGTCTAAATTTCTCTATGTGTTTTTTTTTTGCAATAAAATTGTCAGAAAATGTCTTTTTTGCCAATTTTTGGACTGGACTGGATTGCACTTATATAGCGCATTTTATACACTTTCATGGTGCCCAAAGCGCTTTACAAAGCTTCACATTCACCCATTCTCTCTCTCTCTCTCTCTCACACACACACACACACACACACACACACACACACACACACACACACACACACACACCAGTAGGCGGCTGCCACCATGCAAGGTGCTGCCAGGCAGCAATTTAGGGATCAATGTCTTGCCCAAGGACACGTCAACATTTCTTTTGGACACTTCATTTACACATTTTTTTTTTAGGAAGAACTTAACTTTCAATATCTGGCTACTGATTATCATTATTACATGTCATATATGCTTAAAACCGTGTGTTATAGCAAAAAAAAAACAACCAAAAAACTAATTTTCTTTTCTTTAAATCATATTTATAATGATAAACAACTGCAAATGTTCATAACAAAATTTGATGAGATTACACAAATAAACATTTAACTATTTTACATGTGCTCAAACAGTTTTGCGTGTCTAGAGCATTCTGTTTTTCATGCTACATATTCTTCTTCTTTTTTTTTTTTTTTTTAATTATTTCTTGTCATTTTTACAGCAACAATGTATATTTTTATTTAAGATGTTGGTTTGCTTAATGATTATTGAAATCCAAACGTTCCACTGATCTAAAGTTTCCATTTCCGTCCACTAGAGGGCATTATTCAACCACATATGAACTGTTTCTGATGACCTGCTCAGTGCATGTTTTTTGCTGGTGGTAAACTCTGTTCTGACTTCTTGAAAGTTGAAGTATTCCAACTCTCACACCTCTGCCTGCTCTTTGTGGGATCCTTCATGTGTCTTTGGCGACTTACCCTTTTGTCTGGCGTAGGCATTAGCAGTCTGAGGCAGCCCTATCCCGTCCTTAAACCTGGGATACACAGAGATCCCGTAGGGCTTGTACGGCTCAAAGCTGCCTATTGATGAGAGTGAAGAGGTTAGAGTGGATCAGTGGCCGTAAGCTCCTGGCTGTGTACAGGCAGGAAACACAAGGCCCTGCACAAGGGGGACTGTTTGGATTCTAGTGGAGTGGGATGAACCAATCAGTATCACAGCAGCGTCAAACACTGAGGACAAAGCTTCAGACTAAATATTGATACCTGTTATGATGAGGCTTGACTGGTTTCGGTCGACGATATCAAAGCCGACGAAGGAGGGGTCTGTTTGTAACAAAGGTCTCCATTCGACCACATAACCAGTGAGAGCAGAGGAATCTAGACCTGTCCATCGGACCAGCAGGGATCTGTCGTCATAGGGGGTGATCACGATATCGCCCAGTAAAGCAGAATGAGCTGCAAACAGAAAGACAATTCATCACACACAGTTTATTCAAATTTAGAGTCACATGGTCACAGTATCAGGTATCATAGTATACGTATAATATAGTTACTATGACACTAGTCGCTTTTCCATTGACCCTCAAATTGCGCAAATATAACTTGCGGATAAAAATTTATATAATGTAAATTATGACTGCATTAGGACTAAAAGGCTTTTTAGTTTTAAATTTTACATTCTCCATCGAAACTCTGCACTGCAACTCTTACTTTAATATAGGTGTGGTTTTATATTTTTGGGTTTTATGTGTATTTTTTTCTTACTTGCTGTTTTTAATCACCTTTTACGCTTCTTTTATAATATTTTAAATGTGTTTCTTTTTCCCTTGTCGTTGTATTTCAATGTCCTGTGTAAAGCACCTTGAATTGTCTTGTTGCTGAAATGTGCTATACAAATAAACTTGCCTTGCCTAATGGAAAAATGACAATTTCGCCAAAAGTCTCATTTTCAATTAAAAGTTTTTGTGCTGGCAAGAGGGGATTTTTCGGGCGTAGCGCAAATAGTATATCATGCAAAACTGCAATGGAACTAGAGTAAAGTGAATTAAAAAAACGCATGTTGACGGACATTACAACAAGCGAAGAAGAAGAAGAAACATGTCGCGGTGTGTGTGGACACACCAGGAAACCAAATAATTTTTTAATTTAGTGTGAGATAGAGGGGTAATATGTAATAATAATGAATATATCTGTAAATCAACATGATATTTATGTAGCCATGTTTATGGAATGACTTCTCGTGTCATCTCGTGATAATAAATAAACAAATCATCGCATTTGTGATTTAATGGAAAAACCAACATTATGCACTTTTGTTTTTTCGACATTTAGTAAATATCGGTAAAGTTTTGTGCAGATGTTTAATGGAAAAGCGACTTATGAAGCAGGGGTGTGTATTGGCAATAATATGACGATACGATACAAATTACAATTCTAGGATCACGATATGATATATCACGATATATCATGATACTGTTAAAAAGGCCATTTTTTGCTTGTTTCTTTTTTTAAATGGTTATTTCCTTGAAGAATTGAATTACACCAGAAATATGTACAAATACTAACATTTTTATTTGATCAGAACAGGATCTAATGCTATATCAACATTTTCCTGTGTTAAAACTTAAATTATGTTTTACAGACATTACAGTTTAAGATCCTGTTCAAATGTTCATATTCTATTAGTTCATAACTAACATCATAACATTATTTTTGTGCAATCCCAATACCTAACATTACTAAATAAAAGCGTGTTAAATAATAATAAATAAAATATAAACAAAAACAAAAAAGAAAAATGAACCTCCACAATATCTGCATTTGAATAATTACCTAAAAATATCCATACAGTACTTTTTAACACTGATACAGTGTGTGAAATGAAATATTGCGATATATTGCAGAATCGATATTTTTTAATGAAGTAAATAATTATAGGTCAATTATCAGTCACTTAACTGAGGGGTTCCCAAAGTGAGGTACATGTACCCCTGGGGGTACTTGGAAGAAGCCCAGGGGGTACTTATTTATTTATTTTATTTCACTGGTTCATTTAATAGGGACCATGCATATTTATGAACATTGCTGTATAAAAAACACACCCATGTAAATATGCCAAAATTAGTAAAAAGAACTACTTTTCATCTGCAGCCCCTAGGCAGGAGACAGAACAAGACATAAAACAGCCAACATTGATATATCACACATTCACTATAAATTAAAAATGTAAGAAATACATACAATGATGACATAAACATCATTAAAACAGACAAACAACAAACATAAAAAAAAAACAAATAGACATAGGATGATCACAGTGGCATTAACCTGTAGTCATCTCTATAGTTATATACAATTTAACAGAGATAGTGTACGGGTGATGAAATATATGTATGATTTTTTTTTTTTTTTTTGATAAATACATTAAATAATCATCATGTACTGAATAAAAAATAAATAATGAGAATTAATGCTGAAATATAAAATGTGAAAAATGCATTCATATAATAAAATTGACACTCTTGACCTTATTAGTTTTCAGTATTTTTATTGTATTGTTTTTTGGGTTTTTTTTGTATTATTGTCTGTCATCTTGTTTAAGTTTTGGTAACATTTTAATAACATTTCTATTTTATATTATTTGAGATGAGATTATCTGAGTAAGTAATTTTTGTGTGT
This sequence comes from Sphaeramia orbicularis, assembly GCF_902148855.1. Taxonomy (NCBI): domain Eukaryota; kingdom Metazoa; phylum Chordata; class Actinopteri; order Kurtiformes; family Apogonidae; genus Sphaeramia; species Sphaeramia orbicularis. The sequence continues at coordinate 40,823,155 of NC_043972.1, read as the reverse complement.
TGATGAAAGGTTCATTTATTCATTCATGACCATTTAATGTATTTTTCTTATCAGTGAAAGAGGGCAGTTTTCAGTTTATATTTTGCACAAAATTTGCTTATAAAGATTTGTTATTTTTAATATATTAAAGTTAAATATATGTTGTTTGTTTACAAAGTTTTGAAAATATAAACAGACACCTTTGGCACAGGGACAGATTTTGCCAAATTTTTTCAATCAAATTTGCTGAAGTGAGAGTTGGGGGTACGTGGCTAAAAATACGTATTTCACTGTAAAAAGTTTGAGAACCACTGACTTAACCCATAAAGACCCAAACATCCACTGGCGACCAATATTATTTACCAGTATAAAATGTTTAATATCTGTTGATTCACTAATCTTGTCAATCAGTGTAAATAATGGGTGTAAAATGCAGTTTTTCGTCTTTTCATGGTCATCACAAATGACCCATTTGGAGGCTCAGAGTCATCTTCTACAACACTGATTTACCAGTAAGTGGATAGAGACAGTTGTTTTATGTTCAGTTCATAATAGATTTTATTGAAAAACTTACTTTTTCTTTGTTTTCTCTGTTTCTGATATAATAACCCTCAACTTTAATCCAGGCTTTTATGGACGTCTACATGAGTAGTACATTAAATATAGGAAAATACCCGATTTTCACTTGAAAATGTAAAATACAGAAGATAATATTACAATAAATGGTGATAAATTGCTTAAGGAAGGTTAAAAAAAAGAGAAAAAAATCATTTGGGAACTGCCACAAAAGAAGTACTGGGTTAAAATTACATCTGAAGGAATGAAAACTAAAGGTTTATTCATTTGAATAAATGTTTTATTATGCAAAGAAAAAATGATTGATTCTGGGAAATTAGTCAGTTGTTTTTTTTAATCAAATGAAAAATAGTCTCATCAAGCATGTTTATTATTAGAAATGAGATGTTTTTGGGAAATGACAACATGAATAATATCTTAATAAGGCACTGAGTTAAAACTAATCATTAACAAGATAAAACAATAATTTGCATAATATCCTATCAGACCAACAAGATTCTTTTACTTTTTAAAAAAGTGAACATCTTCTTCCCAGTTTAAGAGTATTAAGTCTGACTCACTTCACTGTGTCTGTTACTTAAAATAAGCACACTTTGCTGAGTTTTATCTATTTTAGATTTAAGGCTTTATTCAGTGCTTTTCAGTGGCTACACTTTTATTCTAGTTTCAATACTCCTTTCCAATCTAATTTTGGCAGATATGTGTGTTTTCTTTATTAAGACAGAACAATATGGTTCTTTGGCTTCTAGTGGAGCTGTTCATGTAATGTTCTGATGAGTTTACAGGAGTATGTGTTGAAAGTCTTGAAAATAAATGTAAGTAATTAGAAAGTTTTGCATTTCCCCTTTGAACAAAATAACTTAAGAGCATGACTTTGAAATATTTAATGACTTCTGATCCATTAATCCTATCAATACATGTTAATAATTGGTGTGAAATGCAGTTTGTCATCTTTTCATGGCCATCAGATATGACCCATTTGCATGTTCAGAGGCTCCACAGTGAACGTGGATACACCATCATCTTCTACAACATTGATTCCCCAGTAAATAAATGACAGCGGATTGAGACACTTGTTTAAGTTCAGTTATTGATATTTTCACTGAAAAAGTCACTTTTTTTTTTCGGTGTTCTCTGTTTCTGACATAATAATCCTCAACTTTTACCCATAAAGACCCAGTATTACTTATATGGCAGTTTTACCTTCGCTAGGAGGTATTGTGGTCACTTTGCTTTGTGTGTTTGCGTGCGTGTGTGTTTGTTTGTTAGCAACATAACTCAAAAAGTTATGGACAGATTTTCATGAAATTTTCAGGAAATGTTGATACTGGCACAAGGAAGAAATTATTAAATTTTAGTGGTGATGGGGGGGGGTGTCTCTCTTGGTGGAGGTCTGCGCTCTCCAAGTGCTTTTCTTGTTTCTCTATATTTAGCCTTTCTTGAGTTATTTATCACCATGTATTATAGTATTACGCTCTGTATTTTGTGGGGTTTTAGTGTAAATAATGTATTTTCCAATATTTAATTCACTGATCGTGTAGATGTTCATAAAAGCTCAGATTAAAGTTGAGGGTGATTACATCAGAAACAGAGAAAACTGAAGAAAAAGTGACTTTTTCAGTGAAGGTATCAATAATTGAATGTAAAAACAAGCATTTCCACTGTCATTGATCCAACTTTATTTGTTTTACTGGTGAATCAATGTTGAAGATGACAGTGTTTCCACATTCACTACAGAGCCTCTGAACATCCAAATGGGTCATATCTGATGACCATGAAAAGATGACAAACTGTATGTTACACCAATTATTTACATGTATTGATAGAATTAGTGGTTCAGAAGTTATTAAACATTTTAGATCAGAACATGGTTTTGGTAAGTGGTTGGTGTTTGGGTCTTTATGGGTTAATCTAAGCTCTATGAACATCTGCATGATCAGTAAATTAAATACAAGAAAATACATGGTTTTCATTGACAAAACACTAAATACAGAGGAAAGTACTATAATAAATAGTGATAAATCATTGAAAAGAAAAACTTTATTTGGGAACTGCCACAAAAGTCAACATTGGGTCTTTATAGGTTAAACTGTACTGTGTCTTATGAGCAACATAATCCGGGGAGAAAATAAAACATGCACATTTTAGACTCTCCACCAGCTTGTACTGTTTTTTTTTTTTTTTTTCTTTTTGCATTCTTTCATACACAATTCAAATAATTGCATGTACATATATACAGTACATACAGAGTTTGACTTGAAACATGAAACCACCGCAGCCGTAAACCGGTTCAAACAAGTGTAAAGATGTCAGTTTTACCTTTAGGGGTGTAAATGCGAACTTCAGTGGGGGTGGATTTCCCTGCTGCATTTACTGCACTCAGATACACCTTCTTTGCTTTTGCAGGGAGCTGGAAGGAGCAGTAATTCCCCACTGTAACACACACCTGACCCTTTTCACCTTTTTGCAGTGAGACAACATATGACACATTTTGGCTGTTGGCATGAAATTGTTTTGAAGGCTGAAACAGAAAAAAAAAAAAATACAGGATATTTTACTGGCAGACCTCACACTCATCTAGCACTGTAAGAGAAAACACATAAGTTTGTGACAGGTGTCAGGCTATGAGTGTGATATGTGCACCTTCCAAAACAAATGTATGTTACGTTGTTTGTGCATTTGATCTCCTGAAGTCTTCACCCAGGAGTCTAAGCGTCCAGTCGGAGCTGAAAAGAAAGAGACGGCTGTCAGTTTCAGGGCTTGTCAAAGGCCTGCGCTTCTATTCTCACCCTTTAGAAAGTAGAACTTTTCTATACAAGACGAGTCTATGGATTCACTGCTAGAGTGTGCAGCAAAACTCAATACATCAATTCACCCTGTGCTATAGAGCAAAGCAATGGGAGATGTAAAACATGACATTAGCATATATTGAAAAGGCCAGGAAATGGAAGAAAAGGCAACAGATTGGAAAATGTTCAAGTGACTGATTGTGCCACATTGAATTGATCTGGGTCCTACCACTCTCCAAGGTGACTCCAGACTGGCTGCTGCTCCATTCACTCCAGGGGCTTTGTTGGTATCTGACTCTGATCTGGGAAATATAGCGAGTCCCGTGGAGGAGGCGACACTGGTCAACGGATTTTGTTGCTCTCACACGGTTCAGTGCGGTCTAACATATGACCAAGAGCAAACAAACCATACAAATCACCCTCAAAACTTTTATCATCAAATCTGTCTTTTGAATGATGATACTGCTTTGAACTTTAACCCATAAAGACCCAGTGTTACTTTTGTGGCAGTTCCCAAATTAATTTTTCTGCATATTTAACCTTTCTTAAGCGATTCATCACCAGTCATTCTAAAATAATCCTCCATATTTTGCATTTTTCGAGTGAAAATCATGTATTTTCCTGTATTTAATTTACTGATCATATAGATGTTCAGAAAAGCTCAGACAACAGTTGTAAATTAAAAACAGTAACTGGCGATCAAAACCATCTACTGACCTGAAATATTTAATAACTTCTGAACCATTAATCCTATCAATACATGTAAATAATTGGTGTAAAATGCAGTTTGTCATCTTTTCATGGTCAGATATGACCCATTTGGACGTTCAGAGGCTGCGTAGTTACCATGGAAACTCCATCATCTTCAACAACATTGATTCACCAGTAAATAAATGACATGGGATGGAGACACTTGTTTATGTTCAGTTATTGATATTTTCACTGAAAAAGTCACTTTTTTTCAGTGTTCTCTGTTTCTGACATAATAATCCTCAACTTTTACCCATAAAAACCCAGTATTACTTATATGGCAGTTCCAAAATAGTTTTTTCTCTATATTTAGCCTTTCTTGAGTTATTTATCACCATGTATCATAATATTATGCTCTGCATTTTGTGGGTTTTCAGTGTAAATCATGTATTTTCCAATATTTAATTCACTGATCCTGTAGATGTTAATAAAAGTTTAGATTAAAGTTGAGGGTGATTACATTAGAAACAGAGAAAACTGAAGAAAAAGTGACTTTTTCAGCAAATCTATCATTAACTGAACATAAGCCAAGTGTCTCTTTTTATTGTCATTGATCCAACTTTATGGGTTTTACTGGTGAATCAATGTTGCAGAAGATGACGGTGTTTCCATAGCAACTACAGAGCCTCTGAACGTCCAAATGGGTCATATCTGATGACCATGAAAAGATGACAAACTGCATTTTACTCCAATAATTTACATGTATTGAGAGGTTTAGTGGATCTTAAGTTATTAAACATTTTAGATTTAGAAGATAGTTTTGGTTGACGGTGAGCTTTCTGACATTATATAACACTATAAAACACAGTGGGACTCTATTACAAGTAGAAACTTCCACACAGACTAAAAAATACCTGGAAATAACAAAAATATGAAGCCATAATATAAGTACTGAATGTTCAACACCAAAAAGCATATTTGAACAGATGTAAAATAGTTATAATTATTTATTTTTGCAATCTCAAAAACTTTTGTTATGGACAATTACAGTCATTTCTGATAATAAATCAAACAATAAATAAAAACTTCAAGTCCATTTTTTTTTCTTTTGTACGAAAACACACTGTTTTAAGCATTTATGTTTTATAATAATGACAATTAATGGCCAGATTTTGAAAGTCAACTTCTTCCTGAAAACAAAGGTGCAAAAAATTGGCAAAAAAGACATTTTCTGACACTTTTATTGCAAAGAAAACATGAAGACACCTGTAATAATGGCAGTCTTAAAACGGTTAACATGGAACTCATTTGAACTATTTTTATACACAGTTAGTAATTTAATTTACAGTAAAGCATCACATTCTGTAGGATGATCATTTGTTTCTGAGGTAACTTTTCCTCAGAAAAACAGGCCTATTTTCAGTTTTTGTGATTTTTTTTTCCATTTTGACAGTGAATTTTAAAGTAAATCACAAACAGTTTTCAAATAATTGTATGAAGAAAAGAAAAATTTCTACCTTTAAAGTAATAAAACCTGCAGATAAATATAGTGAAGAAAAGGTGGCCTGTAAGATGCAGTGGGGTCGAGGTGAAAAGTATCATCAAAGCGAAAATAAGTGAAGCAGAAGAGCCTCAAATCTGAGAGCAGTACCTGAATAAAAGTAAATAGTTAAATATTCAACTACTGAGTGTAACTGGATTGGTTTGTACTCACGATTTGTTCACTCCATTGACCGTGGTCAGTGGTCCTCATTCGGACCTCCAGGTTCAGGCGTGCGGCCTGCATCCAGGTCTGGTGCTGGGATAAGGCCCATCTCAGCGTTAGGCAGCCGTACCTTCTAGGTATCGCTTGGATACTCAGAATCTTTGGTGGGTCAAATTTAGCTGAAATAAAACAACAAACAAAGCAAAAACCTTTTAGGATTTTTCTGATACTTCGTTTTTTTTTATTTGTGTCGTGTTGGGTTTGTGTAATAAATGATTGTGAAGAAGAAGTAGAATTAAAGACGGTTCTGGTGAAATATGAAATAAGGTAAGGTAAGGTAAGGTAAGGTAAGATAAGATAAGATAAGATAAGCTAAAACAAGATACGATAAGATAAGGTAAGATAAGATAAGATGAGATAAAATAGATACGATAAGGTAAGATAAGATAAGATAAAATGGGATAAGATTGAATAAGATGCGAGAAGATAAGATAAAATAAGATAAGGTAAGATAAAATAAGATAGGATAAAATACGATAAGGTAAGATAATATAAGAAAAGATAAGATAAAATGAGATAAGCCAAGATAAGATAAGATAAAATGAGGTAAGATTAAATAAGATGTGATAAGATAAAATAAGGGAAGATAAGATAAGATAAGATAAGATAAGAAAAGATAAGATAAAATGAGATATGATAAAATAAGATAAGATAAAATAAAACAAGATAAGGTAAGATAATATAAGAAAAGATAAGATAAAATGAGATAAGGCAAGATAAGATAAGATAAGATAAAATGAGATAAGATTAAATAAGATGCGATGCGATGCGATAAGGTAAGATAAGATAAGATAAGATATGGTAAGACAAGATAAAATGAAATAAAATGAGGTAAGATAAAACAAGATAAGATAAGGCAAGAGAAGATAAGATAAAATGAGATAAAATAAGATAAAATAAGGTAAGAGAAGATAAGATAAAATGAGATAAGATATACATTATTGATCCCCCTAGGGGGAAATTCAAATGTACAGCAGCAAAGGACAATATGCATCAAATGGAACAGAATACTACAAAAGATAAAAATATGAAAATTTGTTAAAGTGACAAAACATTACAAAAAATAGTAACAATAATAATAAATTAATTAACAAGTGTGCAGTAGGTGACTTTGATAAATGTGTGAGTGACACTGACAGATGCAAAAGTGTTCAGAGCAGAACAGCTCAGTCCAAATATTCTAGGACTAATTACAGTGAAATGGCAAATAATGAAGATGCAACCTGCAAAAAATAAACTCTATACAAAATAAATAACTGTTTTCAATCATTCTCACCTGCACTTACTGGTTCCAAAACGACAGGATCTGAGGTTGTTTCTCCAAGTTCATTTGTTACCTTCACATATATCTCCATTTCAGAGAAGAAGACAAAGTCCGAGCGAGGGATGGTGTAGCGGTGCTTTCCAGGAAGCAGCTTGTAAGTAAAGTTCTCATTTGAATCCCTGAAATGAGGAAGTTATATTGTGGGAATGGAATCACTATTGTGAAACTTCTCAGATATTTGTAAATGACATTTAAAACCATAAATAAACCAAAATAAAATCTGCTTTCTGGTAACCGTTTCAGGGTTTTCCTTTTGGAAGTAAAGTACTACCTGATGTGTGTGTGGAGGCTGTACTTGGTGAGAAGGTGGGTTTCACGCTGTCCGGGGTCCCAGCGACAGGAAATGGTGCTCGGGGTGGTCAGGTTTGTCAAACAGTAGAGGTTTTCTGGGGCTGAAGGGGGATCTGAGAAGGAAAAAAAGGGGTTTTAATGGAGCTGATGATAAAGTCTTGTCCATAAAAGACTGTCAGCCACAAACACATTAAAAACTGAAATCAATTTAAGGCATAAAATCACCAAATCCTCCCCAAAAGAGGATAAGGCCTAGACATTTTACCTTATTTTACCGCAGACATTTAGATTTTGTGAGGAAAAAAGCTATTAATTCAAAAACATACAAAGCAATACTTATAAACTCTAAATGTAGAGCATCAGTTTTCATGTTTTTCTTGGGATTATCCTCAAAAATTATAGGTAGAATGAACCAACTGATACCTAGGGCTGTACACGAGCTTTAATAAAGTGCCGATCTAATGTAGTTTTTGCTAAGTTTTGGCTTCGAATTACTGGACACATTGGCAGAAAAATAATGAAATAAAATAAATCTGCTGTAAGACACTTTGCCAAGGCTGGAACTGAAGTCGAAATATTTTATTTAAGCCAGAGCTGTAAAGGAAATGTTTTCAATGATTTGTAATCTAACATGACCACTGCAATTTGTTTTGTAAAGCTGTGAAGGTTGGGCATATTGTGCATGATGACAATAATAAAAAGAAAAAAACAATCAACTAAGCAACCAAATCAACCAATGAAATGGTTTAGACTAGTAATATTTTAACACGTTTGTCTTGTAAAAATTAAGCTTTTACATTTGGTAATGTGTATTAATATTATGTCATTTTATTGTATTGAAACATTTGCAAAAAGACTGAAGGCGGACTATTTTATTTAAGATAGAGCTGTAAAGGAAAGGTTTTTAAGGATTTGTAATCTAACATGACCACTGCAGTTTGTCTGGTAAAGCTGTGAGGGTTGGGCATATAGTGCATGATGCTATTAAAAAAAACACTGATTCAACCGACCGACTGACCAACCACAACCAACCAACTAACTAACTAACTAACTAACTAACTATAAGCTGTGAGGGTTGGGCATATTGTGCATGATGCTATTAAAAAAACATTGATTCAACCAGCCGACCAACCAACCAACCAACCAACCACAACCAACCAACCAACCAACTAACTAACTAACTAACTAACTAACTAACTAACTAACTAACTAACTAACTATAAGCTCTGAGGGTTGGGCATATTGTGCATGATGTTATTAAAAAAACATTGATTCAACCAGCCGACCAACCAACCAACCAACCAACCAACCAACTAACTAACTAACTAACTAACTAACTAACTAACTAACTAACTAACTATAAGCTGTGAGGGTTGGGCATATTGTGCATGATGCTATTAAAAAAACATTGATTCAACCAGCCGACCAACCAACCAACCAACCAACCAACCAACCAACCACAACCAACCAACCAACCAACCAACCAACCAACCACAACCAACAAACCAACCAACCAACCAACCAACTAAATAACTAACTAACTAACTAACTAACTAACTAACTATAAGCTGTGAGGGTTGGGCATATTGTGCATGATGCTATTAAAAAAACACTGATTCAACCAACTGACCAACCAACCGACCGACCAACCGACTGACCGACCAACCAACCACATCCAACCAACCAACCAACCAACCTTACAAAAAACCAACCAGCCAACCAAACCAACCAAACCAATCAACCAACCAACCAAACAAACAAACAAACAAACAAACAAACAAACAAACAAACAAACAAACAAACAAACAAACAAACCACATCCAATAATCAGTGCAGGTGAGATAATCATTGACAAAACAATAAGAGGAGGAGGAACTCATTCTCACATCCCGCTCTGATCTCCACTCCTCCCAGGATGACAGCAGAAGGGCCCTGGGTGCAGCAGGTGAGGACCGCCCTGGTGTCATTGAAGCTTTGTAAAACAACCTGGGAAATCCTGCTGCTCTCATTGGCTACAAAGCTGTCGGGGACAGAGCGGTCATTGAGGCGCCACTCGATACGAACAGCTTGTCCAGTGGCCAGAGGGCAGTCGTCTCTGATGACACAGGTGGCTGTGACAGGTGACCCCAGAGCTACCACCGAGCTGGACGTCTGGACCGTCGCACAGGGCTGTGTGACAGCGTCTGAAAATGAGGAAACTCATTTAAACCTCAGAGCTGGGACAACTGTATGGAGTTAATTCACTGCTGAAACCAAAGAAAACAGTATGTTTTAATATCCTGTGTGAATTAACAGTGTGGACTGCAAAATATAAAACAACAGTAGGATATTTGTCAGAATATTATCAGTGTCCCTTAACTGTATAGAGCTAATTTCTTGCCAAAACCTGGCAAAAATAAAACACTACATCATTAATGCCAAAATGTTAAAACAAATACAAAATACACCACCCCAAAGTCTTTTGTTTTATATATAATTTAACTGACCCCCTGGGATGTTTATACTGAGGTCATTTGAGTGTGTCTATGTATTTTGATAGTTGCTGGCAGCCATTTTATTTACTTATTATGTACATTATATTAGAATATATATGTGGTTACCTGTGTGAATTTTTTTTTCTTTTTTTTGTAGTTTAGTTTATTTGATGTTATGTTATTATTCTGTATATATGTAAAGGTGTTAGTGTTGATGTTTGTTTAATGTTGTTATATTGAAAAAACTTAAATAAAATATTAAAAAAAAAAAAAAAAAAAAAAAACGCTGCCTTTTTAAGTTGTGTCGTTCTGTTTTTTGTTTTTCTTTACGTCTTTTCCTTTTTTTCTTTGTTTTTTTTTCTTTTTGTAAATGTCTGAAAATATGATAAAATCCATAAAAACTTAAATGACAAAATATATATATATATATATATATATATATATATATATATATATATATATATATATATATATATATATATATTTACGAAAGACATTCTAATGCATTTTTCCAATTATAAAATTATAAATAAAAATATTGTCTTCGTCCTCCATAACACACTCAGTCATTTTAAAGAAACGCAGCATCACACTGATTTCTGCCAAAACCTGCTCTAACAAACACTGCTGGTTTAGACTATTTATCAATTAAATTTATACATGTACAGTAACATCCATACAGACAATGCAAATCTCAGCAGCCACAAAATCAACTCATCTGAATAATACAGTGTATCCCCACAGGAATCACATGCAGTAATGAGCAGCGATAAGTTAAAATAGCTAAAAATATGATATGGGTAACTTGATTGATTGCTTGATGTATTTATTTTGAATATGAATGTCAAAATGGAAGGAAATAAATAAACAAAATAAGAATAAGACATATAATACATATTCGAAAAGGAGTGAGAATTTATAAACTCCTACCCCTTCTCCTTAAATCATTACTAACAATAATAATCTTCCTAGTCTAAGCATATCTATACTCTATACTATAATATGCCTGATACTTATTATTCATTATTCATACGGAAATTATAATGTCTATAAAAAACTTAAAGGGCAGCCTATTTTGGCAGAATTTAGTGCTTCCAAATTGACTTACAGCAGGGGTGTCAAACTCATTTTAGTTCAGGGGCCACATTCAGCCCAATATGATCTCAAGTGGGCCGGAGCGGTTAAATAATAACAGTGAAAAGACTAAAATTAAATTATGATAATGTTTACATCTACAAAAATCTGAATAACATGAACAACTGGAAACATCTTTAGAAAAACAAGTGCAATTTTAACAACATTATGCCTCAGATTATCAGTTTATCCTTTACACTTGTGCATTACAACTTACGTTACAATTACTAATGCAAAAACATTTAATAACAGGCAGAATACTGTTAAAATTGCATTTACTCACCTTAAGACATTTCGGGTTATTCACATTTTTTGTAAAAGAATAGCTTTATATAAACATTTATTTTCATGTAATTTTACTTTTTTTTTTACGCTAAAACAAAGAGAAAACTGGCTGTTTTCATTATTTATGGGTTTAATATGATAGTATTTTACTGGTCTGACCTGCTTGAGATCTAATTGGTCTGTATGTGGAATCTGAATTAAAATCATTTTGACATCTTTGATTGTTAATATCTTCAGTGTAACTTTTGTATTTCACAAATTCATCCTACGGGCCAGATTGGATCCTTTGGCGGGCCAGATTTGGCCCCCAGGCCACATGTTTGACACCTGTGACTTACAGTGATAAATCTGAAATACAGTTGCAGATAAAGTCGGAATTTTTTTTTTTTCCATGTCTATTTGTACACATCAGTAATCACTTTTGACCAGGTTCAATCCCAGTTACAATTTTATTTACCAAGAATAAATCACATTGTCACAATCATTTTATGTGAAAAATAAGTAAGAAATATTTTATTCCAACTGTATGGACAACAGTGTGAATTGTGAATGTATTTGACATAATTTGTATTTGCAAAAACAAGTATTAATTTGCTAATCATGCTTTGTATTTGCAAATCAAAGCATCTGTTGGTGGCTTTTTTGGGGTAGTTTCGGCTGGAAATGAGCTCTGTATCTGTGTGGCATACTGAAGAGGATTGCTATAGGAAATAAGTCTTCTCTAAACGTATTATTATTAAAATGACCATCTTTCTGTTCAGTCTGGACAGAAATTTAAACGCAAAGTAAGTGACAGTGTAATAACCGTTGTCGCTACTGCTTAGGTATTTCCATTTACATGTGAATTTTCATTCAGGGACAAACACTCACCTTTTCTGTCTCCATTCACAAATGCCGCCAGCATGGCAATCACTGACACCCATGTGGATATCATGATGATAAACCTGTTAGGCAGCCAAAATGAAATGCATTATTCCTGCATTACAAACTTTCATGCCCAATCAAAACAATTTGCATTGCCATTCCTCTCCGAGCGCTACGCCGCATTGTGCGAGCGAGTTATCGAGAGTGATAACGGCCGTCGTTTCAGAAGACATCATGGACGTGCTGTTTCAGGTGTTTTGCTGTAGCATTCAGGCTGATGTGAGCAGGGATGTGATCTCCATAATGCATTATGTTTTAATGTAAACAGCAGGCTTTCCCAAAAGTATAGTGGGGAGAACCTGCAGCACTGTTTGCAGTGTGCATACAGAGCAAACTCATGAATAAGAGAGAAAAATCAACTTTTGCGACAGCTTGGGTCCACATTTATGTAACATGATTACACACAGGACCTGACATTTGAGGCTCTCCTAGCTAAACTGTATGTGTAAATGAAACCTAAATTCTCAGCAGACAGAATAAAAAGATATCACCACTATCTGTCGTCTTCTACCGTTCAATTAAAGGTATTAAAGTCTTCTGAACAGACAGGAAAATTGTAATTGCCAGTTGTTAGATGGTAACCAGCCTTGTTGGGCTCGCATTCCTCTGCTGATTGGTCATGTATAATCAGGAAAACATGGGAGCTTGTAGCTAAGCAGATGGGTGCAATCCACCAACATATTGCACTGGTGATATTAAGTCAACAACCTGCTACTTAAAATCAAGAATCAGTTGGGACAATGGCATTTTAATAACAGGTGAGAAGATGGTGATTTAATTTTGATGGCTTTTTTTTGTTATTGTTGTTGTAGTTATTAAATACTCACCATTCCACAACAAGTTTAGAGGCCTTGAACTGGTTGGCTCACAAAACCCCACAAACAGGACACATGAGGCATACCCTATCAGCTGCATGGGAGGAAACACAAAGCAGCATTTAGCCCAAACAGCTAACAATAGCCCACTAATGCTTACAACAGGACTATATAGCATAAAAGTTAAAGCAGTGTCTTAACCCTTTATCAGGCAATGACTATTTTTGGTAATTTCTGCAGACAGTGACAGCAACAGCTCCAGTGAGGACAGTGAGTCTACAAGTCCAGGTCCAATGTGGTCTACAGGGTCTGTAAGGTCCACCTCTGCATGAACTGTGAGTGTACCTGCTTTGTTAGGTACCAGGGGTCTGGATCAGCACTAATGTTGGTCTAATGTTCTAAAATACATGTTCCTTACATCTTACATGTGTTTTCTTGTATTTTCATATATACAGTTCTTGTATTTTTGTTTATTTTTTCAATCTTTCCACTTACAGGTAAAGAACCAAATATGGTAACTTCATTGACCTGGATTTCCTGCAAAACAATATTTTTTTTTCAACCTTGGTGTGATATTGAAGGACATAACAAGACTTTATTACTTTTGTGAAATTTTGTATTTTTATGTATACTTTTTTTTTTTTTTACCACTTACGGGCAAGGAACCAAATATGGTAACTTCATTTACCTTGATTTTCTACATGACAATAAAAAATGTGGAAAATTTTACAAAAGTAATAAAGTCTTGTTATATCCTCCAATAACACACAAGGTTGAAAAAAAAAATGGTTTCGTAGAAAATCTAGGTCAATGAAGTTACCATATTTGGTTCCCTACCTGTAAGTGGAAAAAAATGTAAATAATGATAATAATAATAATAATAATAATAATAATAATAATAATAATAATAATAATAAAAAATACAGGAAAAATCTTTCACTTTGCATATGTTGTTCTTGTTATTTATTTATTTTAACATTTTTTCCACTTACAGGTAAGGAACTAAATATGGTAACTTCATTGACTTGTGAATTAGTTATGACCAGGGTCACGCTTTAAAAAGGGGAACATATATTTAATATAGTAAAATAGTTTTGTATCACAACAAAAAAGTGCAATTAAGGAAGAATTACTATTCTTGCATAAGCAACAACTTCCTTATTTACTATCAATAAACAGTAATGAGGAGGTTATTTGGAACTTTAAATTATAATTAAATTGTAAATTGAATAATGTACCAATTAAACTAAATACATGTGCATTGATAGTAATGACTGTAAATGTTTTCTGTTGGGTAAAATATAAATTATAAAAAAAATTCAAATCTTTCTCTGCTTCCTACTTCCCTAATGTGAGGATGAGGTGCCATTTTATTTATTTATTTGTTATTTCTAATGTTTTGACCTCAGGTTTTCTGGATTCAGCGGTTTTGATTTGACAAAACCACTGTTGTAAACTTGCCATACTGGACTCTGGGAAATTAATGTAACTTTCAAGACTTATTTTATACACTAACAACAGATAAGCCATGAGGATTAGCTAGTAAAGTGTTATTTATAGATATGCTTTGTGAATTATTTTAGTAGATGGCAGCTATTCTCAGGCTTATCTAATAGTGTTTCACTAATATCTTGCATGTGTCACTTTAACCCAATAACTCATCTGTCACTTTACTGTTGTATCTTTATTCTTTATTTTTTGTCTCCTCAAAGTTATATTCTGTACTTTTCATTATGCGTCGTACATATTGCAAAAAAGCAGACTTTGACCTTCTTTAACCCATAAAGACCCAGTGCAACTTTTATAGTAGTTCCCAAATTAATTTTTCTCTCTATTTAACCTTTCTTAAATTATTTATCACCATTTATCATAATAATATCCTCTCTATTTTGCATTTTTTCAGTGAAAATCAGCTATTTTCCAATATTTAATTTACAGATCATGTACTTTAATCATCATGTTGAGATTATATTTGAGGGTTATTATATCAAAAACAGAGAAAACTAAAGAAAAACAGACTTTTTTAATAAAATCTATCATTAACTGAATATAAACCAAGTGTCTCCATCACTGTCATTGATTTAACTCCGTGGGTTTTACAGGTGAATCAATGTTGTAGAAGATGACGGTGTTTCCATGGTAACTATGGAGCCTCTGAATGTCCAAATGGGTCATATCTGATGACCATGAAAAGACGACAAACTGTATTTTACACCAATTATTTACATGTATTGATAAGATTAATGGATCAACAGGTATTAAACATTTTATATCAATAAATCATTTTGGTCACAGACAGATTTTTGGGTTTTTATGGGTTACATCAAATAAATATACGTTACAGGAGTAAGTGTCTGTTAACCCATAAAGACCCAGTGCTACTTTCGTGGCAGTTCCCAAATGATTTCTTTTCTCAATTTTTTACTTTTCTTAAGTGATTCATCACCATTAACTCTAATATTATGCTCAGTATTTTTCATTCTTAAGTAAAAATCAGGTATTTTTCCTATATTTAATTTCCAGATCATGAGTGATGTCCATAAAAGCTCAAATTAAAGTTGAATATTATTATATCAAAAACAGAGACAATGGAGGAAAAAGTGACTTTTTTAGTAAAATATATCATTAACTGAACATAAAAACAAGTGTCTCCATCCACTGTCGTTGATCCAAGTCAATGGGTTTTACTGGAGAATCAATGTTGTAGAAGATGACAGTGTTTCCATGGTAACCATAGAGCCTCTGAACGTCCAAATGGGTCATATCTGATGACCATGAAAAGACGACAAACTGTATTTTACACAGATTATTTACATGTATTGAATTGATTAGTGGATCAAAAGGTATTAAACATTCTAAATTTAGAAGATTTTCTTTTTTCTTTGTTTTTTTTTTTAGTTTAGTTTTTTTTTCAAATATGCATCAAGACAAAATAATCTTACTTAGTCTTTAGAAATAAAACAGGTAGTAAGAAAAACAAAAACAAAACTTATACATGACTTCGATTGCACATTCAAAGAGGAGTGTGGGAGGATGTATGACTTCTTTAATCCCACCCCTTCTCCACACAACAGTCAATCATTTAGCTTCCTATCAACAGAATATATGAAAAATCAAGTCCCTTAGATCTTTTGTAAGTAATTAACCTCACTTATCATCCTCATATACACACCCATATTGACATACCACAAAAGTAAATAAAAAAGTACATACATACATACATAAATCCTTGACATAAATCCATATATACATAAATCCTTCTGGTTTCTTTACTCCTTTAGACAATAAACTGCAGATCAGATAGTAGTTTTTTCCTTATTTTCTTACATTTTATAGAACAAACAATACAGAAAATAATCAACACACACCAAAAACTTACTTGCAGCGATATTATTAAATGAAGCACATGGAAAGGAAAGCTCTTGTGTGTAATCCCACAGTGTGACAGACATTGTTTTCTGTCCTCACACAGACATACATGAACACAAACATGAGCCTGTACACATGTCCACACAGACATACACATGTTCACACTGCCAGTAACTGATACCACAGGGTTGAGAAACTTCCTGTGCTCTTGTAACATTCCGTCCCTGCCTCCCTATCTGAGCCGTGGACTCTAAAGCCTATTATTGTTCCCGAGGCTAAAACATGTCGACTACATCTACATTTTTCACTCGTCATAAAACTCCCAAACTCTTGAAATTAACCTATTCCTCAGAGCTCAGAGGTACAAATTATGACAAATTCTTATAGATTTCCATTAATACTTGTTTCAGATATTTTGGGTCTAAAACATTTCTGTACCTCGAGGCCTAAAGAACTGGTAAATTGGTTCAGACTCCAACAAGAAGCGGTATTACTTTAATAATTTGTAACTATCATTCAAACTCCCAGGCAAATCACAGCCCACAGTCGACAATAACCTCGTATTTGTTAAAGTCTGTGTCGAAGCGTTGTGGGAGAAATGGAGTTTCTCCCAGTTTCTTATCAGCTGTGTGCATAAAGGCCTCCATTTTCCCCTGCTTTCCTCTATTTCTCCCTCGAATTTCTGCTTACTAATATCGACAGTAATTGCTTGCGGCTCTGACAAAAGGCAATTGAGAGAAAAAAAAAAGAGAGAGGGAAAGGAAAGAAGAGATAGGCTATTAAAATATCTGAAGTGTATTTTGTCAACAAACACAATTTGCAACGCTTAAAATAAGGACTGTATAAAAAAGTAGCAAGTTTTAGAGTTTTGGTGAATAATCTCTCTGTTGAGTTGACTTTAATGGACATAGTGTCAAACATATGGTCCGTGGGCCAAAACCAACCCACCAAAGGGTCCAATCTGGCCTGTGGGATGAATTTGTGCAATGCTACAATTTCACTGAAGATATAAACAATCATTTTAGTTCAGGTTCCACATTCAGCTCAATTTGATTCCAAGGATGTATTCAGACCTACTTCAATTGCTCCATTTAAAACCGCGAAAAGTCCCACCTTTTTATTAGGTGTGAATACATGTAACAGTCAATTATTTCGCAGCAATGTGGGTATGTATATGATATTGTGTATTGTTATAATTACACAAAATCTGTTCATTTTATTTTCATTTCTTTTGGTTGGTACCTGACATTGTGGGCCTCCGGGTCAGTGTGTGGAACTTTTAATTAGACTCTGTTCCCCAACGAGCAATTTACAGTGTGACACTGCGCGTTATAACTGGAGTTTTCGCGCCTTTGCCTCTTTCCTTTTGTTGATTTCTTTGGGAGAGGTAAGCAGCTGTGCAGTTCATGAAAATTTTTGTTTTAGCCTCTGTTAATTTAATTTTTACATGAACTGGCTAGTTCAGGCTGTATGAGGTACTTATAATGTGCTGGAACACATTTCTGTGTCATTTTGGTTTGTGTAGGAGCTTGTTTTATGGGGGTCGCTGACCGGAGGTTTTTGTGTTTTTCTGTCACTTGTCAGGTATACTGTATTTTGTTTTAATAATTTAATGTATTTGCCCCTTTTGTTCCGGATTTCTGTGGGAGAGGAGCTTGTTTTACGGGGGTTGCTGACTGGAGGTTTTTGTGTTTTTCTGTCACTTGTCAGGAACGAAAAAAGACAATAAACGGACACTGCCTCCAAAGACATACGTGTGGGTCTTGTTCTTAAAAAGAACACAACGCAGAGTTCGACACCACCGGTTACATACAAAGATGAGAACTCTGATTTGAATCAAATTTCCAAACAGACTCTGGGCCAGTTCACTTCTGGTGTGAATATAACCGGCCTCAAGCTGAAACAAACCAAGGAACCGTAGGCCTTTTTGTGCTTGATGAGCCACCGTAGCTGCTGGAAGTAGCCGAGCCTCATGGGTAGTCAGAGCTAATAGTAGCAGCCATGAGCCGTGGACAGACGTGGACCACTGAAGAAACTGAATGTCTTATTGACATTTAGTCAGATGTCCACATTATGAAACTGGCTCCGAATGAGCTGTTCTTGACAGTTAACATTATTTTTGTAAATTGGTGTCTGTAAATATACACATTCTTGAAACGGTAATTGCATGTAGGACCTCCATATTTGTTTTCATCAACACACTGTCATCTCTGATTCATCCCACCCCCAGCTTTTCTGTCCAATGCCAGCCCAGTTCATCATATACGTGCTTCTGTTTACAAATTTTGGTCCACAAGCAAAAAGTGCAATGAGAATGCGATCCAACCCAAACGAAAAAATAAAGTCCGCATTTGATCCGAATCAGCGAGGCGAACACTCCTATTCACCTCACCCCAAGGAGGTTGGACCGGTTGAATACTATTAAAATGACCTTTAACCTCCTAAGACCCAGCTATTGGTTTTCTGTCCACATTTGTGGATAAGAGTTTCACAACTTTATACAAAAAAAAAAAAAAAAAAAAAAGAAAACAATTCACCACAAAGGACATTCCATAAAAATTTTAAAAACTGCATCTGAAAAAACTGTTGCATCATGATGTTTCCAATATAGGCACTTATTTAATAAAAAAAAGCTTGTAGTTTGTTGACATTTCCTGGGTCTTAGGAGGATAAATAATGACAACTACAAATTTTTCTTTTTCTGTTAGTGTGAAAAAGTCAAATTACAGGAAAATATTTACATTTACAAACTATCCTTTACCAAAATATGTGAATAACCTGAACAAATATGAACAACCTGAAATGTCTTAAGAAGTAAGTGCAATTTTACCAATATTCTGCCTGTTACTAAATGTTCTGTATATTTGTATTTGATCTGTTGTGATCTGTAAGTTGTAATGTACATGTTTAAATGATAAACCGAGGCAAAAATATTGGTAAAATTGCACTTATTTTTCTTAATAAATTTCATTTCTTTCAGTTTGTGTACGGTTGTTTATGTTATTCACATTTTTAAAGGATACTTTGTAGATGTAAACATAATGGAATGAATGAATTTTACTTATTATTACTATAGAAATGTTTGGAGTTAACATTATCTATATATTATAATGTTAGTATTTTACTGGTCTAGCCCACTTACTAAATGTATAAATGATAAGTTGTGGTGTAATTGTACTTATTTTTGTCAAACATTTCAGGTTATTCACTATTTTTGTGAAAGAAATGTTTGTAAATATAGACTTTTTAACATTTTCATAATTTTTTGGACTTATATGCACTAAAACAAAGAGAAACATTTAGAATTGCCCATTTTTATCAGCTATTTTTCTATTATTTTAATGGTTCAGCCCACTTTAGATCATATTGGGCTGAATGTGGCCCCTGAACTAAAATGAGTTTGACACGGCTGCTTTAATGTGTTACCTGACTTCAGTAAGTGATGATGTAGATAGAGATAGACTTTATTTCGAACATAAGTAGGCAAAAGAAATTACCGATGTAAACAGGACACTCCAATATATAGAAATAAATCAACCTAACAAGAAAAAAAGAGTCACATATATGTATAACTATTTCAGTGTGGCTCTTAAACTATACTTTATGTCCTAAAAGGAGTGGGAAGAAGCCGAGCTTATATTATCCCACCCTAATTTTACATGATGATGATGTGTGTAGACAAACAATGATTTTATGATAGAAACCATATGCTTCCTTTCCCGTTGTCGAGGGTTACCAAACGCCTACTTTCAGGATTTAGCAATATCCTCAGCACAAAGTGTGATGACAAACTGGCCACTGTTTCCCCTTTTTTTGGACTAATCTCACACACAAAGTAATATGCTTTAAAATGAAGCTTGAAAAGAATTGAACGAAGTTTGCTTTTTTCTTGCTTCTTTTGTGTTTAGACCGTTTAATTTATGTGGAACAGTTCCTTCAAGCTCAAGACAAATTGACCTTTGTGTCAGCACTTGTAAAACTCCCAAAATCCAAAAAGGAGGAAAGCGCTTTGTTTCACATCCTCTTGTTGAATAGATGACCAGAGAATAAACATGTTTTCCAAGGTTACCTCTACGGAGATCACTACGTATATGAATGTCAGAATGATAAAACAGCAAAAAAATGAAGGTGTTTGAATAAAAAGATGAGTTTTAACCTCTGGGTTTGTGGCTTTAGTATGTTTTTAATGAGTAAAACTGATCTTTTTACTGTTTTAATAAAGATATTCATTAAAAACCAACATATTTTAAGAATATAACAAATATGTTTGATTAAACAACTTCTTGCGCAATGAAAATTGTGAAAAATACCTAAATCATTAAACTGAGATCAGTGCTTCCTCTGGAAAACTTCAATATGCATGTGTTTTCATTTAACCCTGAGAGAAAAATAACTGTTTTGTAGCATTTTCAAAATATTTTTTTTCCTTACTTAATCTTTCCTAACAGATTTATCATCATGTATACAAATAAAATGGATGCTTTTGGTCACTGAAGGCTGTTTGTGTTCTAACAGGTTTATTTATTAACATTTCATTTCATTATTCTAGTTGTTGACTGTTGATATTGCACATATAGCACACGTAGTTTTAGCAAACACAACATTTTTTAAAATTGTGCTTTATCTCGAAAGGAAATAAAGATTAAAATAGCAAAAAACAACAAAAACCTAAATAAGAAAATGAAGATTCAGTATTTTTTCACGTCTACAGTCTCATTTGAAGTAAATAAAGAAATAACAGTGTTTTACAATTAAAAAACTAGCACTGGTGATATTCGACACACAAGAAGATATAATAAACATATAACAAGAAGACATAATAAACATATAACTTACATAACATTTATATACATAAAATGGATGCTTTTGGTCACTGGAGGCTGTTTGGGTTCTAACGGTTTTATTTATTAACATTTCATTTCATTATTCTAGTTGTTAACTGTTGATATTACACATATACATGTAGTTTTAGCAAACACAGCATTTTTTAAAAATTGTGCTTTATCATGAAAGGAAATACAGATTGAAATAGTAAAAAACAACAAATATCTAAATAAGGAAATCAAGATTCAGTATTTTGTTCACATCTACAGTCCTCATTTGAAGTAAATAAAGAAATAACAGTGTTTTATAATTAAAAAACTAGCACTGGTGATATTAGACAAACAAGAAGATATAATAAACCTATAACTTATATAAATTTATATACATAAAATGGATGCTTTTGGACACTGGAAGCTGTTTGTGTTCTAACAGTTTTATTTATTAACATTTCATTTCATTATTCTAGTTGTTGACTATTGATATTGCACATATACCACATGTAGTTTTAGCAAACACAGCATTTTTTAAAATTGTGCTTTATCTTGAAAGGAAATAAAGATTAAAATAGTAAAAAACAACAAAAATCAAAAGAAGGAAATCAAGATTCAGTATTTTGTTCACATCTACAGTCCTCATTTGAAGTAAATAAAGAAATAATAATGCTTTACAATTAAAAAACTAGCACTGGTGATATTCGACACACAAGAAGATATAATAAACATATAACAAGAAGACATAATAAACATAGAACTTACATAACATTTATATACATAAAATGGATGCTTTTGGTCACTGGAGGCTGTTTGGGTTCTAACGGTTTTATTTATTAACATTTCATTTCATTATTCTAGTTGTTAACTGTTGATATTACACATATACTACATGTAGTTTTAGCAAACACAGCATTTTTTTTTTTAAATTGTGCTTTATCATGAAAGGAAATACAGATTAAAATAGTAAAAAAACAACAAAAATCTAAATAAGAAAATCAAGATTCAGTATTTTGTTCACATCTACTGTCCTCATTTGAAGTAAATAAAGAAATAATAATGTTTTATAATTAAAAAACTAGCACTGGTGATATTAGACAAACAAGAAGATATAATAAACCTATAACTTATATAACATTTATATACATAAAATAGTTGCTTTTTGACACTGGAAGCTGTTTGGGTTCTAACAGTTTTATTTATTAACATTTCATTTCATTATTCTAGTTGTTGACTATTGATATTGCACATATACCACATGTAGTTTTAGCAAACACAGCATTTCTTAAAATTGTGCTTTATCTCGAAAGGAAATAAAGATTAAAATAGTAAAAAACAACAAAAATCAAAAGACGGAAATCAAGATTCAGTATTTTGTTCACATCTACAGTCCTCATTTGAAGTAAATAAAGAAATAATAGAGTTTTACAATTAAAAAACTAGCACTGGTGATATTAGACAAACAAGAGGATATAAGCCGATACATGGCACAAGTACAAATAACTGCAAATATCAGATAAAATAAGCGTCTTAAACATAAGACATAACAACACATTCAGATGTACAGAAGTTGGATGAAGATGTAACTACTCATCCTGATCCTGTGTCATTCATGAAACCAGTTTTGTGAAGTTTTCCTTTTCAAACTGACACAAATATTAAAATGAAAGCAACAGCAAATCACTTGATGTGAAGATAAAGCGCTGCCATCGGGGAGGCTCTCCACTCACCACACGGCAGCTGCAGCAGACCCACAAAGACGACAGGCTCTCATCAATGCCGGGACATCAAACAGTGGCTCAAAGCAGCTCCATTTGGACGACGTGTGTGTGTGTGCGTGTGTGTTTGCCGTGCAGCTACGCCAACATCCTTGTTTTGAATTTGTGAAACTTCACTATTTTTCAGGAAGAGACGTGTGACTGATGGGGCCCAGTTCTGGGAAACCAAAGAAGGAGTGTGTTAAAATTAAGAGTTCACTGAAAAACAAATTGGTGGAATAGTTCAAGCAAATGTTCTTACACAGTGATGTTAGAAATGTTTCAGTCCCTTTAATAAGCTCAAGAAAAAGACTCTTTTCAGACTGGTTTTTTTTTTTTTGCAGTTGGCTTGGGGCGACAATAGAAACAATCGATCTACTTCATTTCTTTTCTGTTGAATACAGGCCTCTACCAAAAAGGTGTTTGTTGGTTCATGATAGAGCTACTGATTTCTGATGTTGGTTTATTGTTCTTTTTTGTTATTGTTTTTAATTGTACAGCTTTTTATTTTTTAAATCTATTCTTGTATTTTATTATTTTATTTAGGTATTATCTATTCTTCTGTATTTTTATTTATTCATTTATTTATTTTTACAGTTGTTCTATGTCTTTTAATCTATTCTTGTTTTACTCTGTTATTTTGGTTTTTATTTATTTTTCTGTACAGCACTTTGGTCCACTGTGATTGTTTTAAAGTGCTTTACAAATAAAGTTGGATTGGATTTCTTTTAGGGTCCTTTTATTATTTATAAAACAGAAAGTCATTCAACCATGCATCATTATTGGTAAGATGTTATTTCTCTGATTGTGACCACTGACAGGCAACGTGGTGTTAATGTTGATCATCTCATTACAGTGGGACCTGGGAAAATCTGAATTAGAATCCTGTTTATTGCCATGTAAGTCAACAGGGTTCACATGACGAGGAATTTTCTTCAGTGGTTTGGTGCATTTTTAAATCTTTTTTTTTTTCCCCATTTACTTATAAATTTCACCTCTGTAGCAGCAAAACTATTGGCTGAATTCATGTCAAAATCCGTTTATAGATTGCCAGTGACCCAGAATAGTTTTGGTTACATTTTGGGAAAAGCAGGTCTAAGTTCAAATTTTTTATGAATTTTTAAAATCTTTTTTCCTATAATGGCCAAAATTTAAGATGTCTATAAAAACATAAATTTTGTTTCAATTTACTTCAAACTTGGTACATATATAGAGGCAACTGATATGCTGACATGACCTCATGCATAGACACGATGACATCAGCTTGATCGATGCCAAAATAAACTACAATACGTGCGTGGGGTGGGGTTTGCTGTACCTGACACCACTTGTTTTATTTGTTTTTTTTTTTACTTTGCACATTTTTTGGTAATTTTTATTCTACCCTTTTACCTTTTAAATATTTTATCTTATATTTACCTCCACCAAGGAGGTTATGTTCTTGCCAGCATTGGTTTGTCTGTCTGTGTGCAAGAGAACTCAAAAAGTTATGGACGGATTTGGATGAAAATTTCAGGCAATGTTGATACTGGCACAAGGAACAAGTGATTAAATTTTGGTGGTGATTGGGGGGGGGGGGGGGGCACTGGTCTGCCTTGGCGGAGGTCTGCGCTGTCTTTTCTAGAAAAACACCCGTAGAGCACAGACCTCCGCCAAGGCAGATCAGTGGGCCCCGTGGCCCCCCCACCCCCAATCACCACCAAAATTGAATCATTTCTTCCTTGTGCCAGTATCAACATTTCCTGAAATTTTCATCCAAATCCGTCCATAACCTTTTGAGTTATCTTGCACACAAACAGACAGACAAACCAACGCTGACAAAAACATAACCTCTTTAGCGGAGGTAATAAATATATAAGTGATCCAAACTTATTAATTGCTTTAGCTGCAGTTGTAGAGATGCTCCGACCCAGTCATCACCATTACAATATGGATGCAATATGGTCAAAGTCACCCCCGCCTTACATTTTGCTGCTTCCAACACATCAGCTTTGACGACTAAATGGTCACTTGCTGCCTAATATATCCAACCCAGTGAATGGTGCCAGTGTAATGAAATAATCAATATGATTACCACTTCTCCTGTCAGTGGTCTGAATGTTATGGCTGACTGATGTATGTAAACATACTGTGTGTTGGTGTGATACTGTGGGATTAGTAGTATTGTATTAGTATGGCAACCAAATGTACACAACGAAGAAAACATCAGAGATGGTTAAGAAATTATAGAAACATGCATTATTTCAACATTTTAATTATTACTTGGTTCAACTTTAGGTTCATTCTTACCTCCTTCAGATGAGATTTGTGTTGTGTTTTGTATTGTTCCACTCATACATGCTGCTTGATGCTGGAGATGAAGACTCACTGCCCAAAGGTTGAGGACCGGAAACATCTAAAACGCAGCAAAACAAGCGAAAATAGCAGAGTTCATAAAAATATATAAGGCACTTAATCTTTGCAGGTCTAAGTCTTTAGTTTTTATCTTTCTGTAAGACAAAGTAGAGTCAGATCAAGGGAAAGTGAACATGTGCTACTGGTTTTATTCCTGTCAAAGACACTGAACCAGTGAATATTCAGTATGTGTTCACTGAAGTGGAGACACCAGCACCATCCTCCTCAACCAGAACCAGTCTACTGAAGTTAACAAGATTTCAAGAGTGAGCTGCAGAAATTCAGATGTTTATAAGGTTAAAATTATGACACTGAACATGAACGAGTAAAAACTCTGAGTCAATCACATGCTGTATGATAAACATTTGAAATGATCAGTAACACTGTAAGATAAATGTTTGAAACATGAAGCAGAGTAGGAAGCTTGATGCTGTGTTACTGTATATTGGTAATTATTTTTATCAAAATTATGACCAATATTTGTTGTTTATATATATAATAAATAAAAGTGATCAAGGATTTGTGAATTTTTAGTCTGTATTTAAGTCCTCCATTAAATGTTGGCTATTAGACCTGTGGCTACGTGACTAAGGGGCCTTGCTCTACGTAACTGAGGCAATCAATATTTTTGCTACAAAAATTGTCAGTCTTGTAGATAAACACGTTATCTAAAATACCAATATCCATTTAGAACAATAGTTGAAAAGGAACAGCATGTAATCCAGTTTTGTGGCTATGTGACTGAGTATGTTTTTGGTAATTTTCACATAATAAAGCTAACTCTGGCAGATTAATATACATACCTGTAACAAAGGCTCAGCCCTTCACTAGGAAGTCACGCGAGATTGCGTATATGATCTCGCGTTGTTTATTTTGATTTCCTGTTCCGACTGACGGGTTTCCTGTTTACGACGCCATATTGGTAGGCAAGCTTTACTTGGATCGTACAACGTGTTAAACGATGGACCTGCTAAACTCCTGTGTGCCGTTTATTCCTTAGCTTTCACCAATAATAAGTTAGGCAGAAAGACCGCTCAGTTCCATTGGTGGTTCTGTTCTGCCGACCTCTGTTTATAGTTATTACCGCGGTTAGCGTAGCTTCTCAGTATAGTTAGCCTGCGTGCCTGTTGCGCTTAGCAGTGTGGAAAAAAAGAATTGTCATCATGTGGTACGGTGATGAAGACCCCTTTAAGCCTACTAGGAGGGCTTCCCCTGGCCTATCACCCTATAGAGAGAGAGTGATTGTGGATCTACCTGCTCCCTTTCAGTTTCCTCAGCTGGAAGTGGCTGTCGGAGCTATAACGGGCGACACCGGTGAGTTCAGCAGGGAGCCGGTGACAATACTCCCCACCCATCTGTGCAAGTCTGGTTTTCTACTATGGGACAGCCTTCCCGATGCGGTCAAGTCAAATTATGCGGTCGTGAAAGAGAAGATTAGATCAGCTTTTGGACAGAGACAGTTAATAGACCGTTTTAGAGCTAACATATCGTACATACTCGTTCACCAGTTCCGGGGCAGAGCCTGGAGGTGCACGCGGCTGATGTGAGTGTTTTTACCTCAGAGTTACCCATGCTTCACTGTTGTTAGTAAACATTGAAACTCATCTATGGTGCCTTTATCACAAGCAGACATGCTCGCAAATAACAAAACACGCAAACAGGAGTCCAAAGAAAAACACAATATAAAGCAACAGTTCTGACTTTCTGGATCCAGATAGCGTGCCTACCAATATGGCGGCGTAAACAACAATCACATGACCAGTGACGTCAGCTGCAAGTCCTGAATATAGTAAAGTATAAGTATAAGCAAAAAAAAAAAAAAGTATAAGTATAAGCTCCATTTCCGTGTTCGCCTTTACCACCAACATTATAAGTACCTAGTTAATGAACAAAAAGTAAGTACATGTTTTGTGTGTTCAATACAGACCTGATCAAAATCTTAAGACCAGTTGAAAAATAGCTAGAATTTACCTTTTGCACATTTGGATCTTAATGAGGTTTTAAGTAGAGCTAGAATATACAAAAGCAAGAAGGGTGAGTGAGACAAAAAGCACTTTGAAAAAGTAATTTATTGAAAACAACAAGTAAACTGAAATAGGCTGTTTATCAGCTGATCTAAAGTTTAAGACCGCAGGCTATAAGAGCCAAAATCTGCTCAAAATTCTCATTTTCTGTCGGGCATTCACACGGTCATGCCCTCCTGATGGCTAAAGCTAAGAAGCTTTCTCTTCTTGAACGTGGTCGGATCGTCGAGCTGCATAAGCAAGGCCTCTCGCAGCGTGCCATATCTGCAGAGGTTGGAGGCGGTAAGACAGTCATTCTAAATTTTTTGACAGATCCTGAGCATTATGGAACAAAAAAGTCAAGTGGTAGACCCAAAAAAATTACACCTGCGCTGAGCCGGAGGATCCAATTGACTGTCTGTCAAGACACAGGGCGGTCCTCGACCCAAATTAAGGCCCTTACTGGTGTGGACTGCAGCGCAATAACCATCAGACGGCATCTGTGGGAAAAGGGTTTCAAAAACAAAAAACAAATTCAAAGACCTCGTCTCCTACAACACCACAAAACTGCCCATTTAGACTTTGCCAGAGAGCATCAAACATGGGACATTGAAAGGTGGAAAAAAGTTTTATTCTCTGATGAGAAAAAATTTAACCTTGACGGTCCAGATGGCTTCCAACGTTACTGGCATGACAAGGAGATCCCACCTGAGATGTTTTCTACCCGGCACAGTGGAGGGGGGGTCCATCATGATCTGGGGTGCTTTTTCATTCAGTGGAACACTGGAGCTCCAGGTGGTGCAGGGTCGTCAAACGGCGGCTGGTTACGTGCAGATGTTGCAGCGGGCATCCCTCATGACTGAGGGCCCTCGTCTGTGTGGTAACAGCTGGGTTTTTCAACAGGACAACGCTGCAGTTCACAATGCTCGCTTAACGAAGGACTTCTTCAGGGAGAATAACATCACTCTTTTGGACCATTCTGCATGCTCCCCTAATTTAAATCCCATAGAGAACATTTGGGGATGGATGGCAAAGGAATTTTATAAAAATGGCCATAAGTTCCAGACAGTTGATGCCCTTCGTGAAGCCATCTTCACCACTTGGAGCAATTTTCCCACCAGCCTCCTGGAAACACTCACATCAAGCATGCCCAAACGAATTTTTGAAGTGATTAACAAGAACGGTGGAGCTACTCATTACTGAGTCCTACTGAGAAAATTTTTTGTTCTGGTTTGGAGAGTTTTTTGTAATTTTTTGAGCGATGGTCTTAAACTTTTGATCAGCTGATAAACAGCCTATTTCAGTTGTTGTTTTCAATAAATTACTCTTTCAAAGTGCTTTTTGTCTCACTCCCCCTTCTTGCTTTTGTATATTGTAGCTCTACTTAAAACCTCATTAAGATCAAAATGTGCAAAAGGTAAATTCTAGCTATTTTTCAACTGGTCTTAAGATTTTGATCAGGTCTGTACATACGGTTAATGTAGGTATAATTTTCTCTGTGTAATTCTGTTAGCCACGCTAGCCTGTTAGCTTAGGGCCGCAGCCTGGTCTCAGTCCTTAAGATGTGTAGTTTAGAGCTCGTTAATGAGCGTTTACATATTAAGGAGTTATCGGTGTTGTGGGGCTTGTTAGTTGTTGTGTCGGTGCGGGAGGTGGATATGGAGTTGTGGATCGTGTTTGTATGCGATAGCTATGTTCGTTTATTAACGCCGCTAGATGGCGCCATTGTATTATTTATTAGGTGGGTTATGGGTTCGGTTTAGATGTTGTATGTCATGAAACACTCAGGTTGCTTTATGTATGTATTTGTTTGTTTGTTTGTTTATTATGATTGAGCACTGTAAAGGTTTGAATTTAATGCCTTTATTTATTTTTTTCTGTTTCAGATTAATTAAATTGAATGTATATATGCCGTTACATCTGTATGAAAGAAATGGTTAAGTAAAGGCTGCTGGAAGACATATTAGAGTCCAGTCTCTTCACCTGTGTTTTGACAAACGCACCATCTTGTTTACAGTTTACCCTAAACAAACTAGGCCTAATTAGTTCCTCCCCAACAATACTATTTTAAAGTACTTGTTAATACCTACACAGAAATATAAAATAAACCTATTTGTGTCATTTAAAGTAGTGATATTTTGCTTTTTTAAATGGAATTATTTATTTTAAAACATTTCCCTGTGGTCTACATAAACTGTAAATGCTATGCTTGGGTTTGAATTCTTCATTAATTCAACTCCACAGGTCCATCTTCAACCCTATTTCTGAGTAATGATACCAGAAAAGTTATTTTTGAGCGCTGGCCTTTTAAATGCACATGATCCCACCCCCTCCAGGTTGTTGACTGTGCTTTCTGACCTGTTCAGCCACTTGTGTTCATTAATACAAACAACAACTGAACATTTTAGGTAATCAGCTCGAAGTTTGGACATATTTTCAGTGTGGACTACAACTGCTGCTGCTGACAAACAATTATGGTGTAATTAGAGAAATGTTCATCTCAAGTCTTGACCTTATATGTGCAAATGTCATGACATAACTAGTTTTAGACGTAACAAATTAAGCAGGAATTAAAACAGGTTGTAGAAATCCACTCGATTTCTGCCTAAATGAATATAAAGGTAGCTTTGCAGCACCTGGAGGGTTCAAATTCAAACTGTATGAACTGTTATGGTTCAAATACACAAATAAATGTACCAAAGACTAATAAAAATGGGTTTAGGAAAATATGACCCCTTTAATTAACAAGTCACAGGTCAGTGAACAGCAACTTTGCGCCTGCATACCTCTAAATAGCCTGTTTACAGAACCAGCGCCATCTAGTGGATGATTTTGTAAGCCTAAACCAGGTGGAAAAGATAAGTTAAGGATGAGTTAAGGTCAACACATTTTCCATTAAGATATAGTGACTGAGAAAATCGACTGAGGAGTCACTCTGTGGAACCGCTGTGATTGTTGTTAGAGATGGAGTCATGGGAAAAGCTGTTAGACCTGTGTGTAAAGCAATTAAATGTCAAGCTACAATGCGGTGAGGTGTCTGGCTTTTGCTACCATTAAAGACTCTATGTTTTTTCAGCTTTATTTGACATTTTTTCTTTTTAATGTGGCGGCTGACAAACGCCCTCCACTTTGACTCCTGAGAGCTTTCTGGAAGAATGCAATAAGTCTTGGTCAGCCTGACCTCGCCGCGTTGAATGGGCCTTCTGAAGAAGATCTGCTGTATCACGGAGGCTGTCATCTCCCCTCTGTGCGCCTGTCCGAGCCTTTGTCGGCATGGTAATAGAGCACGCTCTTAAATGGGATTGTAAACTCTGCCTTGACCCCCCAAGGGCACTTGAAACTACTCGCCATATCACGTTTATTAGCTTATTAAATTGTGAAATGATTCTCTGGCTAAGGCCTCATTTCAAATGGTGCGTGAGGCGAGCCAGTGAGCTCACCCACTCAACTTTTAATCTAACAGCTGTATCCCCGCTCGGTCATTCAGCCGCCCTCAAAAACATAATGAAACCAAACTGTTAATCAAGAGGCCGCTGAGGAAGAATTAAATGCACACAGTAGTAGGTTTTTGAATAAGACTCAACGGGAGAGAAGAAAAGCAGCCACTAATTAAAAATACATTAACCGGTTATCACACGGTGACATATTTTGCTTGATCTTTCTTCCTAATCAGCATTAATGAACAGAATGCTCTCCATCCATTGGGTATTACATGCTACATTTCAGTGAGCAGTAAAATTAGCTGAGAAGCCCGAAGCTAAAACTGATGAAGCTTTGCTGAGTTTGATTACAGTTCTTGTACTGTACTTAATAGAATGCTGTCTCCTCTTTAGATTCTTATTCACTCTACAGATGTGACTAACCCCCAAATTAGTCACTGCTAGAAATATCCTCTCATATCTGTTGAATATTATACAGAGAATTACAGGAGTTAGCTGAAATCACAATGGCTGTAATCATGGCGTACGCTAATCAACGACATTTAGAGTCACATATAAAAATACTTAAGGCCTAGTCTTTAAGTGGTTTCAGTTGAAATAATGGCATCCAATCATCCTACACTCAAGCTAACAGTCCAAGCATTTAACTGTGGTTGAGTTTGTTGCAGTGAATAATATATTCTTTAGGAGGGAATTATTGTATTTTTTTTCTACACACTTTAACATGCTGGGTTATTTTAATAAACTACACGTTGGATTCAACAGTAATGGTTATGAGTTGAGTATGTTTGACTTAGCATTGCTAACATTAAGCTCAGTGTAATACACCCTGATCTATGAGTAGAAGTTAAAGAGTGTAATTCTTTGCTTTTTTATCAAGGTCAAGATCAAGTTTATTTCTATAGCACATTTACAACAATGCAAAGTGTTCAAAGTGCTGTCCAAAGATATAGGTAAAAATAAAAGACGTAAAACTAATAATATACGGATATAGAAGGTAAGATATACTAAAACTGATAAAACAGATACACAGTAATAGGATGAATAGTATCTAAAAACACAACCTATAGCTAGGGACTGTAGCTTGAACTATACTTTATCTGTCTTTGCTCCAGAATCTGACAGGAAATGGTTGGACAGTAAAAGTGAACATTTGACCAACAGAATATCCCTATAACACCAAACGTATCATATTTGATACATAAGTTTTGAAGCCCTCTACAAGATCAGTGTGATGTTTTTTTTCTTGAAAAACCTGATGTATACAATTAGATACATGCAATACAGTGATAATCCACCAGGGGGGAGGAATTCATTCACCAGAGGCCTTTCCAGTGACACTACAGGAATGTTTTTAAGGAGGAAGGAGACAGAACTTTGACAGTTTTGAAAAGGAATTACCAATTTGTTAGACATGTTTGTGTTATATTATGTTTTTGTTTGTTCAAAATTAATAATATTTGAGCATTGAGACCTGATGCATCAAATATACAAAACTGAAAGTCATACTTGGAAATTGATATTTTTAGAAAATGTTTTGGGGTTGTTCAGAAGGACCAATAAAGGCTCCAGTTTCAAAGAACTGGAATTTTTTGTCAATGATTTAATG
The DNA here is from genome assembly GCF_902148855.1 of Sphaeramia orbicularis. Classification (NCBI taxonomy): domain Eukaryota; kingdom Metazoa; phylum Chordata; class Actinopteri; order Kurtiformes; family Apogonidae; genus Sphaeramia; species Sphaeramia orbicularis. Next base: position 40,790,723 of record NC_043972.1, on the reverse strand, counting down.
GTTCAGGCTTTACATGGATATAATTAGTAGATTCATTTTTACTCTGCTTACACAGACAAGAAGCTAGATCACATAAACTAAAATTAGCCCGTCAGTTGTTAACACCAGTCATTTAATGCAAAGTGTTGTGTAAAATTAATTATGCATCAACATTTTATTATACATGGTAGAGTCTGCCAAGATAAGATATGTAAAATCTGTTGAGGTATGTGGTGAGAGATGCAGTCTAGATGTTCCTTTACTACTTTTACCACAAACAGCCACTTTCTATACAAGTACGCTTATATTTCAACACAAACATTATGATACAGTGTTTTGCTGATTGCACAATTCAAATAAGATTAACCCTTTCATGCATACTGGTCACTCCAGTGGACAGTTCTTCTCCAGCTGTTCTCTTGTATATTCATGGGTTTTGTTGGTGTAGTTCCATATCAGCCAACGCAGTGGATGCTCATGCATCATCCTATACACTGACATTCAGACCATTACTGTCACTTTGCTGTTCTTGATAAAACTGATCTGCACTAACATGTTGGAGCATAAACCACTTGTTTTTGTTAGACGCAAAGTTCTTTTTTTTGCATGTCATCTCCATGAAATGAGTAACAACTAGCATAAGAATATGTTAAAATGTGAGAAAACATCAGATTAGCAGCATTAAAAATGTTTTTATTTCATTGTTTTCATATCACTTTCTTCAGAAGAGGATTAGGGCCACTGGAAAATTAAAAAAAAGTGTTTATATATATATATATATATATATATATATATATATATATATATATATATATATACATATATATATATATATATATATATATATATATATATATATATATACACACGAGGGCCGTTCAATAAGTTCATGGCCTCACCCAGAACAGAACAACACAGACTGTTAATTTATATTTTATTTTTCAACATAATCTCCATTTACAGCAATGCACTTGGTCCATCGATGTTCAAGCATCACTATCCCATCACGAAAGAATGTAACATCCTGTATTATAACAACCAGTATTTCTGGGTGAGGCCATGAACTTATTGAACAGCCCTCGTATATATATATATATATATATATATATATATATATATATATATATATATATATATATATATATGTATATGTATATATATATATATATGTATATATATATATATGTGTATATATATATATATATATATATACATATATTTTATTCTGAGAAAAAAAGTCAGAATTCTGACTTTAAACTGTGAATTCTGACTTTTTTTTTCTCAGAATTCTGACTTTAATCTCAGAATTCTTACTTTTTTCAGAATTCTGACTTTAAACTCAGAATTCTGTTTTTTTTTTTTTTTTTTTCAGAATTCTGATTTTAATCTCAGAATTCTGCAAATTTTTCTCAGAATTCTGACGTTTTTTTTCTTCAGAATTCTGACTTTAATTTCAGAATTCTGTTTTTTTTTTCTCGTAATAATAATAAGAAATACATGTTGGACCCTAGTTTATTGTATTTTTTTTTCCAGTGGCTCTAATTCTCTTCCGTAGTTTCTGATATTGGGTTTTAAACACATGTTTCTTTACTTCAAAAATTAAATGCCTGGACATTTTTGTAACTGAAAAAAAAAAAAAAAAAAAATCGATCACATTGTTTTTTTCATGCCTAAGGGGGAATAAAAACACTCAAGACAAAAAATCTTGCCAAAGGGTTCTCATAAGTCATGCATGAAAGGGTTAAACAATTATTAATCTCTCACAGTTGACCGTCATTTTTATTTTTCTCAAGGTCTCATGGGGCACATCCAATGGGGCAGAACTTCACCTTTCTATAAACTCAGAAGAATATTTATATTAAAAACCAAAACCCAGCCAGCTCTAGTTGTAATTCCTCCCCTATACCAAACCAGCATTTGCATATGACTATTGTGAATTTTATATCACACTTAAACTCTTAGACAACACGATATACATACATAAATTGGGCTCACTGAGAAGAAGGGGGGGGGGGGGGGGGGTGTTGTAAAATTCTGTTTTTACAGTTAAAAGAGGTATAGAGAAATATAGTGAAATATATGAAACTTGAGTTTGAATGTTCATTTTCAGTTTTATAAAATGTAGTTTTACAAAACACAGACCTGAACGTTTCCTTAAGTTTTTAATCTAAGTCTCTCCTCTGAGGAATACTGCAAGATGTTGGTAGCTTTTAATTTAATTGACCTTGAGTTATATAGATAGACATATAAAAATGCCATAAATCTTTAGCTACTTTTTTAAAATAATTTTTAAATTTTTTTTTTTAAATAATGGTTATGTGAATCATCCTAAAAGCACTTTTTACTGTTTGAGGGGCAGATGTTAGTTCCTTTGTTGGGACAAAAATAATGTTATGATGTTAGATCTGAACTAGTAGAATATGAACATTTGAACAGGATCTAAAACTGTAATGTCTGTAAAACATAATTTAAGTTTTAACACGGGAAGATTTTGTGACATAGCATTAGATCCTATTTTGATCAAATAAAAATGTGTTTGGTATGTATGCATATTTCTGGTGTAATTCAGTTCTTCCAGGAAAAAAATCTTAAAATATATAAAAATCTTAACATATATATGAATAAATGAATGTAAAATCAATAAATAATAATTAAAAAAAAAAAAATCTTTAAAACATTTTTAAAAAAATGAAAAATTGCCTTTTTAACAGTATCGTGATATATTGTGATATATCGTATCATGATTCTAGTATTATGATTTGTATCGTCGATTCTTGCCAATACACAGCACTAATTATTAGTAGTATTATTTCGTGCTGTTTGAGTCCTTATGTATACAGTGTATGTACTCATATTCATAATCTGTATCATATGATGCTGAATGTCTGGTTTTAGTTAAACACCAAAGGCTGCTATTTCCACCATGAGACGTGGTTGAAAGACGGTGAAAGGGAGGGAGAGAGTCAGAGAGGGAAGGTCAAACAAGCTCAGACTCACGCTCCTGCTCCTTACATGCACCCAATCCACTCCTATCTAGTACCTGTCACACGCTGGCTGCAAAATGGAATTGACTATTGATTTCCCCCTTACCACAGGTCAGCTGTGCTGGCAGGCTACAGTGGGCTTTCAGAGAGACTCATGCGGGACAACAGGAGAAGAGAGAGGAACACGAGAGAGAAGCACACACACACATCACAGAAAAACACACAGGTACAAACATGCATTCATTTTAACTACTGGAGTCTCCAGTCTTGTGTAAAGTAAGTTAATGGATGGTGCTTTAATATGGGTTACAGCAAGTGTTGACGTCATATACTCAGGACTCAAAACACTAGTGGGATTTTCATTCAAATAGGCGTATTCTGGGTGAAATATTGTACAGATCAAGGGTATTATTAAAGTTCAAAGTTAGATTGCGTGATACTGAAATAGAGGACGATTGAATGAGAATTAAAATAAGTGTTTAACCCTTTCATGCATGAATTATGAGAACCTTAATGGGTCAAAACACAGTAATGTCCAGTCAGAGAGCGAATTTTAATTGATTGCCATTCCAACATTTATTTCACTATGAAGTACCTCCTTGTTTTGGATAATCCCTTGTGGTCTAACTAAAGCAAAAATGAATTTAAAAGTAAAAATATGGGTCAAATTGTCTCTAAAATGTCCCGTCAGAGAGATTTTGAATACCGTGTTTTGACCCTTATCAAGTTGTTTTTTCCTGAGTGTTTTTATTTCTCTTTAGGCCTGAAAAAAACAAAGCGATTTGAAGAATTTTTTATGAACCTATTTTTCATGGAGTTGCAAAAAATATCCAGTCAGCTGGACATCATGCATTTAATTTTTGAAGCAAAGAAACATATATTTACTGATACACTGTGTGAAAACTATGAATTTTTTTTTTTTTTTTTAAATTTTGCTAATCTGATGTTTTGTCATGTTTTAACATACTGTAATATTAGTTATTACTCACTTTATGGAGATAATATGCAAAAAAACCCAAAACAAAACAAAAAAATGCTGCAGTCTAATAACAATAACAAGCAATTGATTTACACTCAGATGTGTTAGTGCAGATCAGATTTATCAAGAACGGCAAAGTTACAGTAATAGTATGAATTGCAATGTGTGGGATGATGCATAGGTGTCCACTGTGTTGGCTGATATGGAACTAAAACAATAAAACCCATGAATATACAAGAGAACAGCTGTAGAATAACTGTCTACTGTAGTGACCACTATGCATGAAAGGGTTAATGTGTTTTCTCCAAAGATCAGAGTTGTTTAACAGGGAAATCAGATGACATCAAGCCATCTAAAACTTACAAAGTATCATGTATAGTTGATTATTTGACATTATACTTAAACTGGTGCTTTAATGTTATACATTGTGTTATACTTTTCTGCTAAAAGAAAAGAATTTTAGAGAAGAAAAACATTTTCTTGACCCTTTAATCAAAAGAAAACACTACCGCTGAACAGTGCTGCAAGCTACAGATATGTAAAGCCTACATTTTTCTGTTTCATGTTAACATTATCTCAATTTGTGTATATCCAAGTATTCATCAGCTAAAATCCCCTAAGTTATTTCTTTCCTCATTGAGTATGAGGTGGTTGAGATTTCTGAGATTTTTTGACCTAGGTTTTTATGTTTGCCAGATACAAGTGACTTACTATTAGTAACTATAGTGAGGTGCTGTTTGTGCATACATATCAGCATAAAGTGGGCAAATATTAAAAAAAAATTAACATACTTTCAGGGCCATAACAGCTATAACACTCTGATCACTAGATAGACCACAGGTGTCAAACAAAACCGGCCCACCAAAGGGTCCATTTGGCCCATGGGATGAATTTGTGAAATGTAGAAATTACACAAACGATATTAACAGTCAAGGATGTTAGAATCATTTTAGGTCAATTCAATCTCAAGTGGGTCTGATCAGTAAAATACTATCATAAAAACCTATAAATAATGAAAACTACAAATTTTTCTCTTTGTCGTAGTGTAAAAAAAAGTAAAATTACAAAAAAAATGTTTAGATTCACAGACTAGCCTTTTGCAAAAAAAGGGAATAACCTGAAATTTCTTCAGAGAAGTATGTGGAATTGTACAAATATTCTGCCTCTTACTTAATATTTTGTGTATTTGTAGATCCACTGTGACCTGTAAGTTGTGATTCACATGTATAAATGATAAACTAAGGCGTAATATTGTTAAAATTGCACTTATTTTTCTTAAGAAGTTTCAGGTTCATATTTGTTCATGTTGTGTTCAAGTACGGTTCGTAGATGTAAACATTCATTACGGAATTTGACTTTTTTCACTCAAAAACAGAGAAAAAAACTTTGGAGTTGACATTATTTGTAAGTTCTTATCCTATTATTTATGTTATTTTACTGGTCTGGCCCACTTTAGATCATATTAGGCTGTATATGGCCCCTGAACTAAAATGAGTTTGACACCCCTGAGATAGACAGATGGACAGACTGATGGACGGACAGATAGACAGATATATTTTATTGATCCCAAACTGGGAAATTATAGTGCAGCAGCAGCATGGCAGACAGCAAAAATAGAATATGAGATCAACATAGAATATTCAAACACACTAAAGATTGCTTTTTCTTTTTTGTCAGACAGGTGGGAAAAAAAAGTTAACTCTTTTATCTTGACATGTTTCGGCTACAACCTGTAGTCTTCCTCAGAAGCGTCACTTGATGTTACTGTGACGTGAAAATGGGCCCCGAGGACCATGAAAAGGGATGAGGGTTCCTACACCTTATCCCACACCTGGGATGTTGTCCTCTTTGGGATGCCTCTGTTGCCTGGCAAACAGGATAAAACAGCTGACAATGACACGTCACAGGAACAGCAAGTGACCCTTCTGAGGAAGGCTACAGGTTGTAGGCGAAACATGTCAAGGTAAAAGAGTTAACTTTTTTTTTCCATTGGTCTGACAAAAAAGAAAAAGAAATCTTTCTAAGTTCTAGTAGACAGTATGAACCTAATTGGACTACATAATAAATTAGAAGTATATAAAAAAATGGTAGAAAAACAGTAAGGTGCAACAATAAACTGTAATGTGCAAAGTAAAATGGAATTATTCAGTAATATGGACAGTAAAGTGCACTAACAGGTGAAGTCAAAATAGTGTGCCACAATGGTATCTTTCAGAGGTTGGAGTACATTAGACACAAAGTGAACATTTACTTCATGAAGCTGACATGTTGGAAACAGCCAAATAGACCCCATAAGGATCTGAAAGATTTAACAAGGCTCAAGGTATTATGACAGGGGGGGTCAGAGCATCTCCAAAAATACAGATCCTGTTGTGTGTTCCCAGTTTAATACCCTAACAAAATTCTTCTAATGCAGGTCAAGGCATTAGTGGTAACTTAGCATTATTACAACCTGCTTAGTATTGTGTAGGTCCCGCTTCTGCTAAAAAAAATATATATATATCTGACTTGGGACATGGACTTCTGAAAGCACAATATAGGATCTGGCACCAAGATGTTAGCAGGAGATGCTTCTATAAGTTTTGATGGGTTGAGTCATGGGTTGAATTTGCTTGCCCAGCACATCCACGTTGGTAAGTCAGAGATCCAGTTCTCCTTTCTTAGACCATTTATGATGGGTACTAACCACTGCAGACCGGCAACACCCAACATGACTCGCAGTTTCAGCGAAGCTCTGACTCATCATAATTTCAGCCCCTGTCAAAGTCATTCACATCCTTTTCAGTGCCAATGTTCCTGCTTCAAATGCATCATGTTGGAGGTCTAAATGTCCACTTGGTGACTAATACATCCAACCCACTAGAAGGTGCCATTATAACAAAATAATCAACATCATTACCACTTCACCTGTCAGTGTTAATCATATTATGGCTGACTGGTGTGTGTAGAAATGTAAAAAGGTAACACATTTTTGGTTCAGAAAGGTTGAAATTATGCATATCTGTGGTTTCGACACACATATTAGTGTGAAATTCATTTTTGGCAAATGGGATTAATTTTATTCTACAATTTAAAACACAGACTGTGTTGGACTTTAACCCATAAAGACCCAGTGCTATTTTGGTGTCAGTCCCCAAATGAATTTTTCTCTCTATTTAACCTTTCCTAAGTGATTCATCACCATTTATTACAATATTATCCTCTGTAATTTGCGTTTTTTCAGTGAACATCAGGTAGTTTCCTAATTTTAATTCACTGATCATGTAGATGTTCAGAAAAGCTCACATTAAAGTTTAAGGATATTATATCAGAAACAGAGAAAACTGAAGAAAAGGTGACTTTTTTAGTAAAATCTATCATTAACTGAACATAAACCAAGTGTCTCCATCCACTGTCATTGATCCAACCCCATGGGTTTTACTGGTGAATTGAAGTTGTAGAAGATGACGGTGTTTCCACGTTCACTACAGAGCCTCTGAACGTCCAAATGGGTCATATCTGATGACCATGAAAAGATGAGAAACTGCATTTTACACCAGTTACAATGGTCTACGAGTGAATAAATGTATCAAGAATAAAAGTAGTGAAATTTTACCACGTGTGAGTCACTGATAAAGAAAAATCAAGTCAAAAATGCTGCTTGATTAAAGTTTCCAAGATACAGTCGTAGGTCAAAATGTGAAATTTGAGAATTAATGAGAGAATGGGGGAATATTTCTTTCAGAGCTACCAGATGTACTTCAAAACACTATCTGCACAGTACATTCACTTTACAGGTTCGGTCTAGTGGAAGATTTATTAATGTCTTGTATAAATGAATATAAACCAATATATATGTGGAATATACCTTGAAAACATCAGCAATCCAGCACTTTTGTCACTTGTTTTTCAATTAATCTTATTAAAATACATAACACTGATCATATTTCAACTCTGAAGCAGATAATTTCAAAAAAATTGTAGACCAATCAGGGCTCAAAATTAACTTTTTGACCTAGGAGCACTGTGCTCCTAACCCTAAAAAGTTAGGAGCACTGTGCTCCTAACCCTAAAAAGTTAGGAGCACAGGCTAAAATCTAGGCGCACCACTATTATATAAAAAATTTGGAGAACAAGCAAAACTCTTGGCCATACCAAGTAATATTCCTATATGTATTTAAGCAATGTTAACAACCTAGAATAAAGTATTTGAATAGAGTATGAAAGAAAAAGCTTACATTGACACAGGTGCAAAACAATTGTCAATGTGTGGTATATACTTTAGTTGGTTCTTGGAGAAGAAAGACGAATCACACCATTATTTGCAACAACCAACTTTTTTATTTCATGGCCTAAAGGCCCTTAGTCACTGTGGTCTACACCACGCCTGAAGTCAAGTCTCCTTGACCTGGTGCCAGAGTGTAGGTACTTCCTGACCGCTGGCAGTGCATCGAAGTCATGCAGTGTTGGACCATCCGCAGAGATGCGCACGCGAGGGGGCGGGGACTAGATTTTCCGCTTCAGTCAGCGGGGCGTGGAGCTTGTTTATTTTCAGCTGACGAGTTACTTCTGCAGCCATTATTCTAGGCGTACGTATTAATTTTCGCTCATTTTTTTATTGGCGCACCGTGCGATCGTAATCTCAAAAACAGTCGCACTACCGAAATTCTCAGGCGCATGCGACCGTAATTCAGTCGCAGTCATGAGCCCTGCCAATGTTATTTATTGATAGGATTAATGGATCAACAGGTATTAAAGAGATTAGATCAGTAGACGGTTTTGGTCGACAGTGGCTGTTTGGGTCTTTCCGGGTTCATTCAATAGCACATGTTGATAGTTTAAATCATAGCCAACACATTTGTCCAGCTTTACCATCCAGGATATCATTAGGAGAGAAATATTCAACACATTGTCTGCTCTCAGATGGATACTGTGCACTGGTTGTCTATTTGACTTCACACTGTTTAAACATATTCAGCAAATTTTTAGAGAGACGCTGTTAAAACTTTGTAGTCTGTGGCTGACAACATAAGCAGTTCAAACCGCACTAGGCACTCAGTTGAGCGGTAACGCTTTCTCCACAGGCTCTATAAACTTTTATTGTGTGTTGGTTTGTGGACAATGATCCGACTGACATAAAAACTAAACTGATCTGTGGACCGTTTTGATAGATTCTGTTGGTGCTGGCAGTACACAGAATGTGTCAGCAAGTAAAATCACTTGGCTCTAAACTTTGTTTAAAAGGGACATATTTTCCTAAACCCACTTTTATTAGTCTTTGGTATATTTATTTGTGTATTTGGACCCTAATAATTCAAAAAGTTTGAATTTGAACCCTCCAGGTGCTGCAAAGCTATCTTTACATTCATTTTGGCCAAAATGGAGTGGATTTCTACAACCTGTTTTAGTTCCTGCTTAATATGTTACGTCTATAACTAGTTACGTCACGACATTTGCACAGATAAGGTCAAGACTTAGGATGAACGTTTGTCCGAGTACGACATAATTGTTTGTCAACAGCAGTGGTTGTGGCCCACACGGAAAATATGTCCAAACTTCGAGCCAGTTATCTAAAATGTTCAGTTGTTGGTTGAACGGGACAGAGCAGCACAGCCAACAACCTGGAAGAGGCAGGACCTGAAGTGGCTCATATGCATTTAAAGGGCCAATGCTCAAAACAACCTTTCTGGTGTCATTAGTCAGAAATTGGGTTGAAGATGGACCTGTGGAGTTGAATTAATGAAGAATTCAGACCCAAGTATCGCATTTACAGTTTATATAGACCACAGGGAAATGTTTTAAAATGCGTAATTCCATTTATATTTATTTGTGTATTTGGACCCTAATAGTTCAAAAAGTTGGAATTTGAACCCTCCAGGTGCTGCAAAACTATCTTTATATTCATTTTGGCAAAAATCGAGTGGATTTCTACAACCTGTTTTAATTCTTGCTTAATTTGTTACATCTATAATTAGTTACATCACAACATTAGCACATATAAGGTCAAGACTTCTGATGAACATTTCTCCAAATACCCCATATTGTTTGTCAGCAGCAGCAGTCAGGGGCGCCGCTAGCAATTGTGGGACCCATGAAAGGTAAATGTTGTGGACCCTTCATTAAATTCAGTATCTTGTCGATCTGTCGGAGCAGTTGTGTGGGGGTGCGATCCATTACTAACATACCTTACGCTAACGTGAAACGAAACTGAAACTTAACATGCTTTCAATGTCCGATTCCCGACTTTTATGCCTCTATTATACAGCGGATCTTACACAACATTTTCACAACTTCTAACCTTTATCCACTGGACCCCCTCCACTGCTCTATGGGCCCCCCCACAAATGCCGAGCACCATGAATTTGTCATGTTTACTCCCACTTTATGGCACCCCAGTCAGCGGTTGTAGTCCATACTGAAAATATGTCCAAACTTTGAGCCGATTACCTAAAATGTTCAGTTGTTGGTTGAACGGGACAGAGCAGCACAGCCAACAACCTGGAGGGGGCGGGGCATGAAGTGGCTCATTTGCATTTAAAGGGCCAGCGCTCAAAACGACCATTCTGGTGTCATTACTCAGAAATAGGGTTGAAGATGGACCTGTGGAGTTGAATTAATGAAGAATTCAGACCCAAACATAGCATTTACAGTTTATGTAGACCACAGGGAAATGTTTTAAAATGCATAATTCCATTTAAAAAGAAAAATATCACTCCTTTAAACTACCTTGTATTATTGTATGGTTGCTTGTTCTACCGCAACAGTCCAGTTATCAGTTTGTGACATTGTGTTTTCAATCTAATCTGAGAAAGTTTTAGAAAGAGTTAATTTATCATAAGAATTAGGAGAATGTTTAAAGCCATGAAGCCACAATTCATCCTAAAGTTTAACAAAAGTAGATAATGTGAGATAGCTGGTCTACGCATGAATTCTGGTGCAATAATGTGAAAAGTATTGAGTATAGTGTAAATAATAAACGACCTTTCTGGTGTCATTAGTCAGAAATAGAGTTGAAGATGGACCTGTGGAGTTGAATTAATGAAAAATTCAGACCCAAACATAGTATTTACAGTTTATGTAGACCACAGGGAAATGTTTTAAAATACCATACCATACCAACTTTATTTATAAAGCAATTTAAGAACTTTACAGCTGGCCAAAGTGCTGTACACAAATCATAAAACAAGGAATTAAATAAGTAAGTAAAAACAGTGATAACACAGGGTACAAGCAGTTTAAGAACAACAAAATACAACCATCATAAAAACAAAGACCAATTAAAATCTGATAAAACACCATAAGAAATACAACTCATTGATTAAAAGCCAATGAGGAATAGTGCATTTTTAGACGTGATTTAAAGACAGGCAGAGACTGCATAATTGTGCGTAATGCAGAATTCCATTTAAAAAAGCAAAATATCACTTCTTTAAAGGAACAATTAAATGGCAAAAGCAACTCGAGGGCTGTGACTTTAGGTGTGGTTTGTGTTGTCGACTGGTGGTGCTCATAGTTAAATACACCCAGCAGAACTTCTAAGCACAGCTAGTCGAGCAGTTTTTGGGCTGTTCATTGTTTTCTGTGCTCTTTTTATACTGCTCAAAAGTACCCAGTGTTCATTTTTGTCAAGGACTGTGCAGTAAGTCAGTGTTTGCACATTTTCCATATAAGCAGAAACTCTTTCTGTTGCCTGACATGATAAACAGTGTTGACTTCACTTCCCAGACTGGCTTACACTCCGACTCTGTAGATAAAACCTCACACACAAAGCATGAAAAAAAACAAAAACCCTTTAACAGTGTAAGTAGAGATAATGACACAGGACGTGCAAATAAAATGTGTGTTATAATTTAGCAGAATTGCCCGGAACAAATGAAAAATAAGATACTTGTGAGGGAGGTGTTGATTTAACTCTGTACCAGGCCTTTAACACTTCACAGCGGTGACATATGTTCAAAAGCTTGTCAATACGGCTATTTACTGTATCGCTTTACTGTAATATTATGTGGACAATATTAGTGGAACTGAAAAAAGAAAAGTAAAAAATAGCCAGTTTCACAATACTCACTCAAAACAGTGGCTCCTAGAAAACCAGAGATATACTCATTTTTAACTGACATACATTTCATCACCCATTCACTTTCTCTGTTAAACTGTATGTAAGTATAGAGGTGAATGTATAGGCTAATACCCCTGTGATCATACTATGTCTATTTTTGTGTTTATTTGTTTGTTTTGATGATGCCTATGTCATCATTATTTGTAATTTAAAATTTTTTAATTCATAATGAATGAGTGATGTATTAATGTTGGCTGTTTTATGTCTCGTCACCTGCCTAGGGACTGCAGATGAAAAGTAGTTATTTTTACTAATTCTGGCATATTTACATGGATGTATTTTTCATACAGCAATGTTCATAAATGTGTATGGTCCCTAGTAAATAAACCAATAAAAAAAAAAAAAAAAAAAAAAAAAACATGTAATTTTTGTGTGATTTCCATATTGACTTGCTGTACTTTTACTATTATTGCGTCCATCTTGTATTCATTTTAAATTAAAGGTTCGACTTGTGTGATTTGTGTGCATTTTTGTTCCTCTGTTAGTGTATATTTTGTGCTAGGAGCTCATTTGTTGATGTTAGCCAACTCAAATTTTAAGATGTCATATAATAACAGTTCACCCGCTTTGTTGTCAAGGAGCAGGGGCAGCTTTTCCATACAAATTCTTATACTCACTCCTGAATTCTTAGTTGCAGCTCCTCTGCTCCACTGCAGTGGTGACAGGGTGCAACACTAAAAAGTTTAACGTCTGAATGGAGTCTTTTTTTTTTTTTTCTACCTTTCAGAGCAGGTTAGTCAGGGTGGTGCAGGACTGGAACAAAATGGAACGTACAGTGTTTACATCTACAGGGGATGACTTTATGCAGACACACATCAGTATACATCAAACCAATCAGCTGCTGGTGATTTTTACCTGAACTAAACATAGTGCCGGTTTATTTCTCATTGCAACAGCACTAACCTCTGTCATTTCCCCCTATTTTTCAAGCAAAGCAAGGGGGTCACTGAGTCACTGATCAAGGTTAAGGAGGTAAACAATTACACAGTGTTATAGTGTGTATGAGTAGCAAACGGTGGCGGTAAGGACCAACTATAAATAGAAAATAAATTAATTAATTAAAAAATTAAAAATAGGATAAGGTTAGGATAGGACAGATTTTTTTCCACTGGTGGAAGGTGCTTATACTCGACTGTATCTTAGAGGCAAGTATTACCAGTGTGCTACATTTGCCGTGTTCCATTTCATAATGTTGTTTTACATCACCCTCTGGTCCAAAAACCAATAACCAAAAATCAATTTCAATTTTCATTCTCAATTTATTTATTTGAACGGGACAGTGAGCATTAATGAACATACATGTTTTCACATGAATATAAACACTCCAGATTTTAGCCAAAGGCTAGTTTCCATCTGTTGTCCCACAGATGTTCCATAAAAAAACAGTTAAAGCACAAACAACTGTAAAATTCTATACAATAGCCAGATATTTCAACCATGCACATATTATTTACACAGTACACAATACTTTTCACATTATTGCACCAGAATTCATGCATAGACCAGCTATCTCACATTACATTTGTTCAACTTTAGGATGAATTGTACCTTCATGGCTTTAAAAATTCTCCTAATTCTTAAGATAAATGAACTCCTTCTAAACTTTCTCAGATTAGATAGAAAATTCAATGTCACAACTGATAACTGGACTGTTGCGGTAAGACAAGCAACCATACAATAATGTGAGGTATTTTAAAGGAGTGATATTTTGCTTTTTTAAATGGAATTATGCATTTTAAAACATTTCTCTGTGGTCTACATAAACTGTAAATGCTACGCATGGGTCTGAATTCATTAATTCAACTCCACTGGTCCATCTTCAACCCTATTTCTGAGCAATGGTCACCAGAAAGGTCTTGACCTTATATGTGCAAATGTCATGACGTAACTAATTAAGCAGAAATTCAAACGGGTTGTAGAAATCGACTCGGTTTTTGCCAAAATGAATATAAAGATAGCTTTGCTACACCTGAAAGGTTAAAATTCAAACTGTTAGGGTCCCCAAATACACAAATAAATGTACCAAAGACTAATAAAAGTGGGTTTAGCAAAATACGACCCCTTTAAAATTTAATATGTATGTTTGCATGTGCTGTTACCGGAAAATTGTACAAGACTGAGAACCTGTTGTTTATTGACATTGGCTGACTACATTTCTAAACTAACAGTAACTAGTGTTGTACATTGTTGCTACTGTAGAGGAGCAGAAGTGGCACCTCAATACTTGCAATCATAAAGATTTTTGCAGAAAAACCGACCCAAGTCCTCTACATAGAAGTCACTGCATTTGATTGTGGGCAACTATGACAGCCATTAGCTTAGAAATTAGTTTTCAAAATTCCATTTTGGCTAAAATGTAAACAAATGACAGACTCAGAGTCCGGTCTAAATTTACCTAAACATATGTAAATCTGACACTGAACCTTTAAAATGAGCTCAACATCCACAGCAGTAAAATGCAACATAAACATTAATTAGAAATATTAATAGAAACTTGAAATCATGGAGCAAATCAATGACCTCTTTACTTATAAGGGATCTGATGAACAGTTCTTTTACATACATATTAAGCTTCAGATTAGATTAGATGAAACTTTATTGATCCCACATTGGGGGAATTCACTGGTCAAAGCAGCAACATGATAAAGTGCAAAAAACCCCAAAACAAATAGTACAAAATATAATAGTAATAGTAGAAAGCAATAAAACTCTATGGCTATATTCATATTTACATAAGTACAACTGCAATTACAGCTCATATCATATTTTGAGAGAAACATATTCTATGATTGCGAGTTTATCCTGACTCCACTAAATATTTTGTCTGCAGGTGAGCTTAAATCTTGCTGCCTGCTGCTTATTTTTCCAGCTAGTCTGACATCCAGCGTGATGCATGGAGGCTCCTGACTGCCTGTCTTCCCACTCCCCCATAAACAGTTGATTGCTTTACTTTGTTCTGTCACTCACTTCCTTATTCGAGTCCTGGTTGAGCGATCATAACAGACTCACTCTGCAGCTCCTGATTGATTGATTTATGGGTTGATCAGTGGATATAACCCCACCCGCCTCCTGCTTCACACACTCAGACATCTATCAGTGTGGAATCAAAGCCAAGGGGTTGACATGTGGAGGCTTTCCTCAATTAATATTCCCCAGCAAATCCACTCGTGTTTTCCAGTTTCCTGTTCTAGTTTCGACAAAAGGAATTGAATGCGAGAATAAATGTTCAATATTTGCTGACAGTTACTAAATTCACTAAGCTCCATTTTTACATCCCATTTTCTCTGTTAGAATTGCCAGACGACCAGTGAAACATGCCATCACTGAAAGACCAAGGCTATTTGGAGAAATTAACATAACCACTATAGTACTTGCAAACAACAGATTGTAAACAGATTATGGGATTTGTCAAAGGCTGACCTTCTGTTTAGCAGCACCTGTGTTCAACAATGTGAGCCAAAAGGATATCTACCCATGAGTACCAACAGATGGCACTATGGTAACATCCAGACTTCCAGAGAAATGTATGAGGAAGAAAAAGGCACTCAGAATTAACACCGTTTGTAAAGTTTATATTTATTATGGCTTCATTTAGAGTTACATTCTGTATATGTGAATAAATGTGAAGAGGCTGGTGAACACATGAGCTGCACATGGGTTGGAAAAATAAAAGGAAGAAGGAAAAAAAATCTTAAAAAATACAGACTGTTTCCTTCCCTTTCTTCCTTCCTGTTCAAAAAGCTGCTTATCTGTAAACATTTACTCGGATATAATGTGATAAGACAGCCAAACAGCGGCAGCCATTTTAGCTCACTGACTTCTCTTAGCTTAGCCTGGTGTTAGTTTGAATCAGTCGTCTAGAAAAAGGGTTACCGTGAAAAAACCGACTGACACCATGGTTTCTGTGCAGACCCTGCATACGACGGCCAGGAAACTCGCCCATGTTCGGTCGGCCGACTGCAGGGCCTCGGTTCGTCATATCGCTGACGTGGCCTTTGTTGTTGTTGTGGAAGTGAAATGAACCAAGGACAGGAATCTCTCTTCCGCGGCCTAATTCATCTAGACCAGAACCCCTGTGGTAAACGCCATGACCCCTGCTTTGGGGCAGGGAGAGTCTACTCAGAAACATGCCATGTCTATTTGGGACAGACCCATCAACAGCAAGGTTATGCTCATTGTAGACAAATGAGAGCGGCTCGCTACGACCTTGAGAAGCCCAATTCACGAGGTCAGACCGGCCGGGGGCCCTAGTCCGTGTTGGAGGGCCAACATGCTTGACCTGCTCAAAATTGGACTCGCGGTTGCTAACTGATTGCCCTTTGGCATGGCTGGGCAGTTTGTTGCTGGTGTACTCAGTGAGAACTGGACTATAGGGGCTATGGTTCAGTAGAAACATTTTGGGTTCAGAAGTGCCTGGAAAAGCTTGGGTTAGGTAATCTGGGGTTCTTAGTAAACCGTCTCTGTTGTAGACCATGTTATAATCCATATTGGCAGATCCAGGAGTATTCTGGTAATTGTTACGGTGTGGCCAGAATAGCTTTGTATGGGGGTAGGTCTCAAGGCGAGGTGGTCCAAGGAGCTCAGGTGCTCCACTGACTCCAGGATAGTCCAGACCCAAGGCAGCTGCACGAGCTACAACAGAACGACAAAGAACAAATATTAAGGACATGGAGTTACTCTGGTCGGTCTTTGAGTGTCAGTTTGTGAATTATAAATCAGACATCAATAACTTAAAGGGGTCATATTTTGCTAAACCCACTTTTATTAGTCTTTGGTACATTTATTTGTGTATTTGGACCCTAATAATTCAGAAAGTTTGAATGTGAACCCTCCAGGTGCTGCAAAGCTATCTTTATATTCATTTTGGCAAAAACCGAGTGGATTTCTACAACCTGTTTCAATTCTAACTTGTTACGTTTTATAACTAGTTACGCCACGACATTTGCACATATAAGGTCAAAACTTCAGACGAAGATTTCTCCGAGTACGACATAATTGTTTGTCAGCAGCAGCGGTTGTTGTAAAAACTGAAAATATGTCCAAACTTCGTGCAGATTACCTGAAATGTTCAGTTGTTGGTTGTATTAACGAACACAAGTGGTTGAACGGGACAGAGTAGCACAGCCAACAACCTGGAGGGGGCGGGACTTGAAGTAGCTCATTTGCATTTAAAGGGCCAGCGCTCAAAACGACCTCTCTTGTGTCATTAATCAGAAATAGGGTTGAAGATGGACCTGTGGAGTTGAATTAATGAAGAATTCAGATCCAAGCATAGCATTTACAGTTTAGGTATACCACATGGAAATGTTTCAAAATGCATAATTCAGTTTAAAAAAAAAAAAAAAAAAGCAAAATATCACCCCTTTAAATTACACAGATAAGTTTATTTTGTATTTCTGTGTAGGTATTAACAAGTATTTTAAAGTGGTATGTATGATAGTTTGCCTGAGTTAGCTTCATTATATGTGAAAATTACAAAAAAACATGCTCAGTCACATAGCCCCTGAAAAAGTACATGTACTTTTTAGGGTTTACACAAAAGTGGAAAATGTGCTGTTCCTGTTCAACTATTGTTCTAAATGGATATTTGTATTTTACATATTTTTACAAACATGTTTATCTACAAGACTGATAATTTTTGAGGGAAAAAAAACCTGTAGCTTTTAATTAAATAACTTAACACCTTGTATTAGAAAATATTATTTAAGACATTTACATTTATTATTTATTTATTATTCTTTTTGGTGTGAGTGAATCATAATTTACAGCTTAAATTAATGTATGTGATGGACATCTATGCATGATATCATTGTATACAATCAAATTTATTAAAGAACTTATGCTGCGTTCAAGGCAACCCGTAACTCGTGTTTTTCCAACCTTCTACTGGTGAAAAGGTACTGGAATGTCAATCAAACCTGAGACTTCCCACCCGTGAACTTGTACTAGATCGATGTACTCCCAGTCCTGAGCTCTGACGTCACATAGCAATGGCAGCCCCCATGGATGTGGTGTTTATGCAAATTGTTTATTAAAACAAGGTATTGCTCTGACATTATTTATCTGGAAATGTTCTGCATAATCAGCAGCTACTCTAGCGTTAGCTAGTTTTCAGTCCAATGTGTGCAAGAATAAATTAATACCAAATATGTATCCAAATATACAAATAACATAAAGGTAGTACAGCTACTCTTGCCTTATGCACTGTTTTTCCTCCTCTGTTTCCCTCAAATAAGCAAAGAGCAAACACCTTTGGCAATAGAAATGATTGAAAATGAGCATAACGTACAGTCCACCATGCTGGTTTGTTTCCATCTAACTACCACAATTCCTTGCACTCAGGCAGTTTGGCATGACTTGCCTGGAACGCTACAAAGTCGTGAGTTGTGGTTTGAAGTCGTGACTTACGGGCTCAAAAAACAGCCTGGAACACAGCATTAGGCTGAATTTTCCACAAAAAAAAAATCATCAAAAAACTGGCTGTACAACACTCCCACAACACCAGTAAAACACACAGGTCTGTGTTAATGTTACATAGAGCTTATACTGTATTTGTTTGAAATATTTAAAATACTCTGATTAATATACATTTGGCATTGATCTCCACATAAATGTTCTACCCCCAGATTTCAAATGCAGAATCCCTGTATGACACATATTCACAGATACCAGATGCACTGTGCAAAAGGGGCGACATGCTAGCGTCTGCCAGTTGAATACCCACCGTCAGTGAGGAGTGAAAATCTATATTTTTAAGCACGTCTATAAAAACTGCAGCAGGCACCAGAGCACTGAGCTTTGAGATATGAGCTCAGACAGCTCTACACAGCAGCATGTCTGCAGGATGGTGAAGGTGCAGTTTACCTGGATCAACATCTGCTGGGCAATATGACGTCTAACACAATGGTTTAAAACAGAGCACGCATCTGTGATACAACACCAGACAACCCGTGAATACAAACATGATCTGATTATTCTCTAAATTAGATGCTATGTGTTTATTTAAAGATGTATTCACCGACTGCAGGGAGAACCGGTGTTGTGCCAAGGTACATATCCAGGCTCAGAACTGTTTCCCCTGGCCTCATAATTTTGACTTTTTGTCTCATAATTATGGATTTCTTATGTTAATGTGTTCTTCTATTGGAAGCTTTAGGGACGAGTGTGGATTCAGATCGGTCTCAAAGATGACAAAATTTATTCAGATCACAAATAAGGTGGACACTCACAAACAATGAGCCCCGAACATTAGATGAAATGTACATTTATTGACCCTGTGGGTGGACTCGCCCATACAAATGGGTTGGTCTTTAACTCAGCGTTATCTAAAAAGATCAAACAGATGTGGGACCTTAACTCTAAGTAAACTCATGCCAACAATAACTTTCCCCCTATCACCTATATTTGACAGCACTATGTGTTTGAATGTGTGTGTTCAGACGTGTATCTAGAAGAACAGAACCTACTTAACTCCTGTGCAGACAGATGTTTCCTATCTTAACAAGCTTAACCTAGAGATAACATACTTAAACTACAACAGAGTACTACAGAAATCCTGGTCACACAGACCTCACTATTAACATTATTGAAGTAAAACAGATTAAACAAAAGAATCCTGTGTTAAAACAATAACTACTTAATACTAAAACAATTCATCGTAAAACTTCAATATCTAAAATAAAATATATTTCACTTATCTCATAATTTTGACTTTTTACATCATATTTTCAACTTTTATGTCATAATTATGGCTTTCTTATCTCATAATTTTGACTTTTATGTCATAATTATGGATTTCTTATCTCACAATTTTGACTTTTTACATCATAATTTCGACTTCTCATAATTTTAACTTTTATGTCGTAATTATGACTCTTATCTCATACTTTTGACTATTTATCTCATAAATATGGATTTCTGAACTCATAATTATGACGTTTTACCTCATAATTGACTTTTTACGTCATAATTTTGACTTCTCATAATTTCAACTTTTATGTCATAATTATGACTTTATCTCATAATTTCAACTATTTATCTCATAAATATGGATTTCTTATCTCATAATTATGACATTTTACCTCATAATTTGGTCTTTTTACATCATAATTTCAACTTTATCTCATAATTTAAACTTTTTATCTCATAATTATTACTTCCATATCTCATAATTTCATCTATTTATCTCATAATTATGGCTTTCTTATCTCATAATTATGATTTTTTTACCTCATAATTTTGACTTTTATCTCAATTTCAACTTTATGTCATAATTATGACTGTCTTGTGTCATAATTGTAACTATCTAATAATTATGACGTTTAACTTAATTTTTGACTTTTATCTCATAATTTCGACTTTTACCTCATGATTTCAACTTTTATCTCATATTTTTGACTTTTATCTCAAAATTATGACTTTATCTCATAATTATGACTTTCTACCTCATAATTTAAATATTTGCCTCATAAGTTCAACTTTTACCTCATAATTATGACTGTTTTATCTCATAATTATGGCTCTTATCTCATAATTATAACTTTTTATCTCATAATTATGACTTACCATGGGGATATTTTTTTTCAGTGGTGGAAACAGGTTTTATAGGAAGCCAATTTCCAACACTGAAAAAAATATCCCCATGGTTAAGTCATAATTGTGAGGTAAAAAGTCAAAATTATGCTCCAGTGGCCAGGGGAAACAATTCTGAGCAGGGATACGTACCTTGGCACAACACCTGGTTTCAACATTTGTACCAACTGCATCCCTTTTTTTTCTAATTGGATCATTATAATTTGCATTTAACACAAACTGAACTCTTTTGACGTGATACATTTATCTTACTTTTCAGTGACAGTGTCTTCTTATAGTCACCTATCTGTCAGTTCTTGAAAGATTCAATATGTAATATGTGCAGTTTGTGTTGGAGTCTATGTGGTGTGGAGGTTTAGCTGACTCCATTTCCAAGCTAATAGTCGCTAGCACTGCACAAAGAAACACTTGGCTTCCAGGACAACACACAAGCACGCACGTATCTACCAAATAAATCCTTTTAATACTTTATATTAAGTATCTGTAATTCCTAAGAACAGCTAAAGGGTATGTGTGAATGAATAATTATGTGTATTAAAAAAAAAAAAGCTTTAACATCAATCAGAGTGCACTCCATACATTATTACCTTGTGCGGTTTTTGCACAGTATCTACCTCCTGCAGACACAGACTGAAGCACAACAGCGCTGCAAAAGACAACACACACACGCTGTGATGACAACAATGAGCAGTTATGGTTGTTCTTTTAAACGAGGAAACACATACCTGAGAAAAAGCCCTAGAGGTACCCACATCCCTGCAGTAAACTCTATGTCAACACAGTTCCTCAAAGACTAGACTGTGCAGAAACTCTGACTGCCCTGAACCTCACCCCACCCTCATTTACTAATTACAGACAGCTGTTGTCATAGAGACCTCAAGTGAAGTGCTGCATCCAGGAAGTCACCTGCAAATCACAGGCAATTACTTCCAATGCTCGCTAGGTGCAGAAAATAAACCAACATTTTCACGACAGCCCTACCAGAAATATTCTTAAATTTGATCAAATTTTCTTGTTTTGAGAAAAAAAAAAATCTGCCAACAGGGTAAGTAAAATTTGCATGGCCAAAATTCTTAAAACATAAATATTTAAGAATTGAAAGCGGGGAAAAAAACAACTAAAATTTAGAGAAATGTTTGCTTTTTACAAGGAATTAAACACTATTATGTAAGAAATGTTTACTTTGATAATAATCAGGGTTCCCACTCTTTCCCTAAAATTATTTTCCAGGACATTTTCAGCCACTACAGAGATGAGTCATCACGTCATGCACTAATCCATTCCCCTGTCCCCCTCATTCTTTGGAAGTGTTCTTTTCTACAGTTGTAACTTGCATTTACCCAGATATCTTTCTTAGGATGTGATTGTTTTGGACATATGCAGAGGAGAGGTAGTGAATATACTGGTAGAAGGTTGATGAAGGATGATGAAAGTGATGGAGCTACCAGGCAGGAGACAAAGAGGAAGACCAAAGAGAAGGTTTATGGATGTGGTGGAGGAGGACATGCAGGTAGAAGACGAAGGACAGGCTCAGATGGAGGCACATGAGCTACTGTGGAGAACCATGAAGGGATTAAAGGTAAGAGTGGTAGTAGTAGTAGTAGTAGTACTAGTAGTGGTAGTAGTAGTGGTAATGGTAGCAGTAGTAGTGGTGGTGGTGGTGGTAGTAGTAGTAGTAGTAGCATAAGTAGTAGTAGTGTTAGTAGCAGTAGTAGTAGTAGTGGTAGTATTAGTGGTAATGGTAGTAGTGGTGGCGGTGGTGGTAGTAGTAGTAGTAGTAGCATAAGTAGTGGTAGTAGTAGTAGCAGTAGTAGTGATAGTAGTAGTAGCAGTGGTAGTATTAGTGGCAGTGGTAGTAGTAGCAGTGGTAGTATTAATGGTAATGGTAGTAGTAGTAGTAGTGGTAGTGGTAGTAGTAGTAGTGGTAGTGGTAGTGGTGGTAGTAGTAGTAGTTGTAGTAGTGGTAGTAGAAGTGGTGGTGGTAGTAGTAGTAGTAGTAGCAGTAGTAATAGTGGTAGTAGTAGTAGTAGCAGTAGTAGCAGTAATGGTAGTAGCAGTAGTAGCAGTAGTAGCACTAGTAGTAGTAACAGTAGTAGTAGTAGCGGTAGTGGCAGTAGTAGTAGTGGTAGTAGTAGCAGTAGTAGTAGTAGCAGTGGTAGTAGTAGTAGCAGTAGTGGTAGTAGCAGTAGTGGTAGTAACAGTAGTAGTAGTGGCAGTAGTAGTAGCAGCAGTAGCAGTAGTGGTAGTACCGGTAGTAGTAGTAGCAGCAGTAGTAGTCGTGGTAGTAGCAGTAGTAGTAGTCGCAATAGTAGTAGTCGCAGTAGTAGTAGTAGTAGCAGTAGTTGTAGTAGCAGTAGTAGTAGTAGTAGTAGTGGTAGTAGTAGCAGTAGTGGTAGTAGCAGTAGTAGTAGTAGCAGTAGTAGTAGTAGCTACTAGTAGCAGTAGTGGTAGTAGCAGTAGTAGTAGTAGTAGCAGTAGTAGTAGTAGTAGTAGTAGTAGTAGTTGTAGTAGCGGCAGTAGTAGTAGCAGTAGTTGTAGTAGCGGCAGTAGTGTTAGCAGTAGTTGTAGGAGCGGCAGTAGTAGCAGCAGTAGTAGTAGCAGTAGTTGTAGTAGCGGCAGTAGTGTTAGCAGTAGTTGTAGGAGCGGCAGTAGTAGTAGCAGTAGGTGTAGTAGCAGCAGTAGTAGTAGCAGTAGTAGTAGTCGTAGTCAAGGACGTAGAATTGCACTGGGATGCTAGGGACACGTCCCTACCAATCTCCAGCCACTACTGTGTTGTCCCTGTCAATCCAACCGCTGTCCATAGTGTTTAGTCAATGATTATGGCACACAAAGGGTTAACAGTCAGTCTCTGCTAGAAGTCCCGCCTCTAATGTAAATGTCGCTCTCCAATTGGCTCTTTGGTTTTGCTAACGTACATGTGATTGGCTGTCCCCGCTGTCACTCCATCTACTTGTAAAAGGAACCTGCTATTTGGACCGCTAAAGTAAGTTTTCAATATGTTTGTATTTGTTCTGTCTGGGTTGCATTAGCGAAACAGATTTGAATATCAGTGATGTCATTTACATGTACATTTGTTCACGTGTTTGTTAGTGTGTGCGCACACGCCCGTGCTTGTGTGCTCGGTAATTAGGATTTGAAGAATGTCAAAGAAAAGAAAACTGGACATAAGACACTTCTACAGGAGTCAAAGTGTAAGTTAGTTCAAGGGTACAGAACTGCAGAGGCTCAACACAGATACTGAATAAAAGACGCTATTTAATGCCAGACACACTTTTTAAAAGTTACTTATTATTTTAATGTATTTCTATGGAAGACAGCAACTGCTTAAAAAACACACATAAAGAAAATTTGTGGGGAAAATACAATAAAAACCTCAGATTCTAGATGGGATTTTATCCACATTTTTTTGGGGAATAAATTACATGTAATAATTGAAACTAAAAGCCTTTTTTTGCTTAGGCAATAACTGTACCATCAAATTCTATGATCACTGTATCCAGAATCTGTTCATATGTCATGAATCAATATATTTTTGTCAGGTGACAGACAGTAGAGAGGAGGGAGGAGGTAGAGGAGGAGAAGCTGGAGCAGATGAAGAGGAGAGGCAGGAGGAGATGGAGGAGAAGCTGTAGGAGAGGCAGAAAATTCACAGGTGAGGTTAAATAATAATGCATGTTAGTCATGAGAATAACTTTGCAGAATGCATTAAATTTTTGTATTCTCTTTAGATATTCAGATATGCATTATAAACTTGTCAATTACTGAATTTTTTCTCTGACTATGTTTGTTTACTTGTTTGATCAGCTCCACATGACGTGAAATTATGATTACAAATGCAAAAAAAACAAAAAAAACATTAACTTTCCGGAGTGCTGCCTTGGAGCACTTTTGTGTCCCCACCAATGTCAAAATCAAACCTACTCTCTTGGTGGTAGTAGTAGTAGTAGTAGTAACAGTAGTAGTAGTAGTAGTGGTAGCAGTAGCAGTAGTAGTAGTGGTAGTAGCAGTAGTAGTAGTAGCAGTAGTTGTAGTGGTAGCAGTAGTAGTAGTGGTAGTAGCAGTAGTAGTAGTAGTAGTAGCAGTAGTAGTAGTGGTAGCAGTAGTAGTAGTAGCAGTAGTAGTAGTAGTATTAGTTCTGCAGATACTTGTGGTTCAGTTGTAACTGTCATTAAATACTGAATACACATTGAATGCAGTATAAGGCTGATGTTTGACAATGCTTGAGCAGAATAAAATGTTGAATGACACGTGAAGATAAGTTTGAGACTATGTTGGTGTGACTTGAATATTCTGTCTTTTGCAGCCTTATCATAATTAAAACCATCACCACAGACTTTTACTTTACCTGAATAGGTAGCCAATTAAAAGTTTTAATTTACTAATCTAAAAAAAACACGGTAATGATATGCAATTTCCACACGATTGCCGGTGGACGTTTAAAATCTCATTAAGCTTGACCTCTTTTATTAAATGGTTGGAGGAACAGTTAAGAAAACACAACAGTAGGAACCTTCTACTGTTGGTCATGAACATGTACAGACACAGGTAATTCTGACCGACACAATTCACAGATTTCTAGCATAATAATAATGTGCAATAAAGCCGAGTTTGCAGCTGGGTATCAGTGGACAATAGAGCAGCTGAGAGCGGTGGAGGCATTTAATAATTCATCCAAATTATTTCTGTCAGGACTGACAAGCTAAACGGGGGCTTGATTTAATTCTGTAATTGCACATTCACCTTTACCCCGGACCCGTACTTTGGTAATTAATAGGCCGGGGCTTTATTTGAAGTGGAATGGAATTCAAATTGCAGGTGATGTAAAACCAAAGACGTGAACGTTGGCTTGGCTGAGGTGCTGCTAACGCTATTTTCCCACCACACTGTCACTGGGAGAGAACGGTGCCAAACAGTGGCAGCGACCTTCCATCATCCAACAGAACCTAATCGTCTGCTCCGGCCCTTTGGAGATCATCGCTCTATTTGCAGAGTGGTACACACATTCTTTACTCAAGTAGTAGTTAAGTATAGATAAAAAAAAAAAAAGACCCTGGCAAAAGCAGGGGTATCGATCCTTTACTCAACTAAGTGACAAAGCCCCCACTCTTTCTCTCTCTCTCTCTCTCTCCGAAATAAACTAGAAGTATAAAAATATCAGGAGCCCTTTGAAGGACATTTCTACCTGCTCTTTTTGTGTAAAGCTAGCTGAGCCTCATGTCATATTAACCCATAAAAACCCAAACATCCACCAGCAACCAAACTATCTACTGATAGAAACTGTTTAATCCCTGTTTTTGTTTTTTTTTTTTTTATTTTTTTTTTTTTATTATTATTTTTTCAAATTATACATTTACATAAACACGTACTTATACATAAGGAACCACACAGACACAATACATATATATAAATATATATACAGGGTGGGGAAGCAAAATTTACAATATTTTGAGGCAGGGATTGAAAGACAGTGTATGACCAATTAGTTTATTGAAAGTCATGAGAATTTATTTGCCACAAGAAAATTGACATAATAGAAAATATTTTTATTCTATGTGTCCTCCTTCTTTCTCAATAACTGCCTTCACACGCTTCCTGAAACTTGCGCAAGTGTTCCTCAAATATTGGGGTGACAACTTCTCCCATTCTTCTTTAATAGTATCTTCCAGACTTTCTCGTAATAGTTTTGCTCATAGTCATTCTCTTCTTTCCATTATAAACAGTCTTTATGGACACTCCAACTATTTTTGAAATCTCCTTTGGTGTGACGAGTGCATTCAGCAAATCACACACTCTTTGACGTTTGCTTTCCTGATTACTCATATGGGCAAAAGTTTCTGAAAAGGTATGGATAATAGTGTTAGGTATGATTATGACATCAATATATGTTTGGTTTCAAAACAATTGACGTAGTGGCTGCTGAGAAAAAACAACTAAATGTTCATTGTAAATTTTGCTTCCCCACCCTGTACATATATATATATATATATATATATATATATATATATATATATATATATATATATATAAAATAATAAATTATACAACAAACCTACAAACCTATTAAACCCCCCAAAAAAGAAGAAAAAACAAACAAAAAACAAACCAACAAACCAACAAAAAAATGTTTTCAACTCTTCTTTGCAATACTCAGGGCTGATTAAGAGTTAATACAGGGGTGTCAAACTCATATTTGTTCAGGGGCCACATTCGTCCACTTTGATCTCCAGTGGGGCAGACCAGTAAAATAATAGCATATAATAACCTATAAATAATGACAACTCCAAATTTTCTCTTTGTTTTAGTGCAAAAAAATAACATTAAATTATGAAAATATGTACTTTTACAAACTACCCAAACCAAAAAGACAAGAATAACCTGAAAAAACTGATTTTTTTTTTTTAGAAAAATAAGTGCAATTTGAATTCAATTAAAACAAAGTATTGTTTTTCAAAGTATTGTTGTCATTGTATCATTTATACATCTACAAAGGCACAAAACATTTAGTAAAAGGCAGAATATTGGCAAAATTGCACTTAATTTTCTTCAGAAATGTTATTTTTTTCAGGTTGTTCTCATCTTTTTTATTTGGATAGTTTGTAAAGTTTGTGTAAGTTTGTGTGGCGCAGTATGCAAGTCAGTTTTCCGATGAACAGTTATCAATACTACATACACAGTATAACCCCTTTATATATTTTCAATTACAATATGTAAAAAAAAAAAAAAACAAAACTCAGAGAAACATGTTTAACTAAAAGCACTTGGAGAGCGCAGACCTCCACCAAGGCAGATCAGTGCCCCGTATTTGGATGAAAATTTCAGGAAATGTTGATACTGGCACAAGGAACAAATGAGTAAATTTTGGTGGTGATCAGGGGTGGGGGGGGGGCACGGGGGCCAACTGATCTGCCTTGGCGGAGGTCTGCACTGTCTTTTCTAGAAAAACACTCGTAGAGCACAGACCTCTGCCAATCATTTGTTCCTTGTGCCAGTATCAACATTTCCTGAAATTTTCATCCAAATCCGTCCATAACTTTTTGAGTTATTTTGCACACAGACAGACAGACAAACAGACAAACCAACGCAGACAACAACATAACCTCCTTGGTGGAGGTAATGAAATAA
The DNA here is from genome assembly GCF_902148855.1 of Sphaeramia orbicularis. Taxonomy (NCBI): domain Eukaryota; kingdom Metazoa; phylum Chordata; class Actinopteri; order Kurtiformes; family Apogonidae; genus Sphaeramia; species Sphaeramia orbicularis. The sequence goes on along the minus strand of NC_043972.1, from coordinate 40,762,969 downwards.
AATGAATCCCCTCAAATGCCTTAGATCCTACTATATAATACACGTTCTGTGTCCCATCGATGTTGCAGCACAGGAGGGCGTTTGTACGGGTTTTCCTCAGCCTTCACATGCCCAATTGCCACCAAACACCAAATGAATAGAAACATTACCTGACTATCTACTAGGCACAATTATATGTCCGTATTCAAATGTTGTGAGGTATGTTTGGAAATTTTAGCCTCTCTCTACTTTGAATTCTTCCATTTTCGGAAGTGGTTATGCTGCCGTTCATGAAATTTCTGCTGTTAGCAGACGATGCTACAGTGTGAAGGCTGCAGTTCACTACCGCTGTATGAATGTAAGCATGCTTGACAGGCCAAACAAATACATGCTCTTCCCTTCATGCCTCACATGTTGGCTCAAATTATTACCTGCACAATGCATGATTTAAATGGTAGTTTACAAATGGATAGTGGTGACAGACAAGTTCTACTTATCATGCTATCGTACAATGGCACCACGGGTACAATGCCGCTAGTCTAAATAAAATACAGAGTAGAAAATACTGATGTTTGTGTTAAAAAGAAAATTTAAGTACAGAACATACACATACACACACCAAGGTTTTAATAGTTCTGGATTTTTCATTATAGTTTAGTTTTATTTAGTTTTGACTTTTTTTTTCTCTAATTCAGTTAGTTTTAATTAGTTTTTAGAGCAGGTTTGCTAGTTAGGCCCAAGCCCAGACATACATGTCGGCGAGGGCCTATTAAAATTGCATGGTTCCGTTATTACTTTTTTTTTCTCTCGCCACTTTGAACACAAATTTGACCCCCTGAACGTTAACGAAAAGTCAATTTTATTTGACCAAAAATTCAAGCCCAGCGAAATTTTTTTAAAATTTGAAGTCGCCAAGAAAAAATATCGCAAAATGACTCGGTAGCGCCCCCTCAAAAATCAAAATACATTACGCGGATGGGAGCCCTCCCCAAATTTTTTTCATCATACAAACATGAAACTTGGTACAGACATAGCCCATGGTAGGACAAGTAAAAAATTACATTATGGCCCCACCCTAAACCCAACAGGAAGTCAGCCATATTGGATGGATGTGTGGACCTATAAAATCCCACCCCTCGTACTTTCATCATCTCCTCCTAGGGTTTACATCCTAATCCCTAAAATTTTTGAATGGGACAAAAAGAATTTTTTTGATGTAGTCAAACAAAATTTGGCACACACATCCCTCATGCCAAACTGAACCAAAAAGTCAATAAGGACACACCCCTATTTACAATTGTGTTGCCATGAAACACACCAAATCTGTGCCACAGAAATGAATGGGTTTTTTGCAGAATCCCACCCCTCATATTGTCATCATCTCCTAGGGTTTACATCCAATTTGGACCAAACTGGGTGAAAATCCCCTACACACGTGTGATCAAAAGTTATCACCTACATTTTTGATCAAATGTTGGGTGTGGCTGAGATGACCTCACAACAAAGTGGCCATTTTAAGAAGTATAAGTGTGTATCTCGCAGAATGTCGGATCGAGCCCACGATACAGTGTCCTCTAACTGTCGGTGGTCGCGCGGGAGGGCGAGGGCCTTAACACCGCTTGTGGTTTTAATTTTTATTAGTTTTCATTTTTTTCTAAATGCTTAGTTTTAGTTTAGTTTTAGTATTAATTTTAGTTTTGTCATATCTTTTTTCTTCTCCATCGTATTCAAATAAATCCCAGAGAGAACTTTCTCCCAACTTTAGTCTCCATGTTTCCAGGTAGAGTGGGGACGAAAAGACGACTGTAAACCACAAGTGATGAGAGGTGACGGACTGTGAAGTACCATATGGTGCCAGCAGCTAAAACTGCTTGAGGGAAATAAATTGATTTCGTATCAATCTGACATTGACAAAAATGAAAATGAAGGGAATTTTATCCATAATTTTTATCCGTTTTAGTTAGTTTTGTAAGCGCACAATACAGTTTCAGTTATCGTTTTTTCTTTTAATTATACTTTTTATTTATTTCAGTTAACAAAAATGTTTTTACAGTTCTAGTTGTCGTCATTTCGTTAGTTTTCGTTAACGATAATAACCTTGACCCACACACATACACATACACACAAACAGTGTTCTACCAAATTTCTAAGGGTGTTGTATTTGCCTTTTGCTGCCTGACATTCAGATACTTTAAAGCAGACCTATTTCCACGTGAAAAGAGGTTGAATCACTTGACACACTCTCCAGAGCTGGGGAAGGTCAGCAGCAGAGAATCATTGCCGCTGCCTCTGAACCTGGGGGTGAGGTTGAACCCCCTTCTCTGTGCTCCCGTCGCCTCCTCTGGGGCTCATTTGTGATGAGCCGGAGGTCTGCGGTGTCATTTCCACAGACACTGACACAGACAGAGCGACCTCACTGGACTACCAAATGACCAACGAACTCTGACACCACACCGACGCACCGGTCCACCAATGTGTGTGTTTCAGACCAAAAGGTTCCATGTAATACGCTGGTATTACATTAATGATGAAACCGCTCGCATTTGTTTTGGACTAATTTTCCAAACTCGTGTAAATATATATCAGAATCAATTAGGCCTAATAATATCCACTCCTTAGAGGATTCACATCAAAGCACATAAGCACACAATCCAATTAAGAGTGTTTACTGTTTAGATTGAAATGCGCAGTGTTCCGCTCTTAAACCCAATCCGCATATCAGTAAACAATATTTGCCAGAGTGTCTTCCAGTGCATGTGTGTGTGGGCGTAAGTGTGTGTGTGTGTGCGTGTTAGCATGTACGAGACAGAGATAAGAGCTAAAGTGTATAACCTTGCAGCCTGTAATGTGTTTTAGTGGGTATGACTGAGTAGAAGGATGTCTCCCATTCCCGATGCAGAGCAGACACACCACAAGTAGCCACAATTTACAGACCTTTTATCTGCTACTAAAGTGCTTAACTGAAGAAGAAGACGAAGCTTTGTTCGTCGTGAAATATTTTTGTCATCTGATGCAAGAGTGCTCAGGCAATTCAACGAAGCTTCTATGAAACGGCAATGAATCTACATCTACAGAGGTTACATCCATAGAGCTATTACTGTATTTCAACTGTAGCTTGGAGACAGTTTTGTAAATATTTCTCTTTTCAATTCTCATTACAGATCACATGTTAGGAGATAACTCCTTTTCTAACCCACTGGTAGATTGAATTGAACACACAAACCTGTGAAGTGAGTGTATGTTGTGAGTTTTCTGCACTGTCATTAGTGTACCGAGACACAAGCATAGAAATAGAACAGGCTAGCATCGACACATGTCAAATGTGGGAATTTGACATGTTGGACCTTTATACAGTAGAGGAGTGGACCTATGTACCCCAGTACCTATGTCTGCTAAAACCACTGACCCCTAACACTAACCCTTAACCATAAGTATAACCCTCAAGCAAACCCTAACCCTTAACCATAAAGCAAACCCCAAACCTAATCCTAATCCTAACCCTTAACCATAACCCCAACCGTAATCCTAATCCTAACCCTTAACCATAACCCTATCCCCAACCCTTCACCAAAACCCTAACCCTTAACCATAACCCAAACCGTAATCCTAACCCTTAACCAAAATCCTAACCCTTAACATAACCCTATCCCCAACCCTTTACCAAAACCCTAACCCTTAACCATAACCCAAACCCTAATCCTAATACTTAACCAAAATCCAAACCCTTAACCATAACCCTACCCCTAACCCTTTACCAAAACCCTAACCCTTAACCATAACCAAAACCCTAATCCTAACCCTTGACCAAAATCCTAACCCTTAACATAACCCTATCCCCAACCCTTTACCAAAACCCTAACCCTTAACCATAACCCAAACCCTAATCTGAACCCTAACCATAACCCTTCACCATAACCCTAGTCCTTAACCTTAACCCTAATGGTACATTGGTCAAGCAAAAAAAACAGTTGAAACACAGGTTAAAACAACATGTATATTACATTCAAAATCCTAAAAAAATCGAGGACCATATACATACATTTTAGAACTCAAGTTGTGCAGAATCTCAGGACTGTGGGTGTGGAACAGGGTACCACACGTATGTTAAAACAGCGACTGTGGGAGTAAAGGTGCAGGATTAAGAAATTAAATACGATAGCACTTAATGGTCTAAATGAGACAGAATAATTAATAAGTACTTACCTGGAAGATGGAAACATGTATGTGTTGACCTCTGGAAGACAACCGTCCCAAACCCCTAACCCTAACCTGTCTTCTAGACGATGTCTTGGTTTAGACTTACCTGGACAACCTGAAAAGAAAACCCACTCACCCACCCACCCTTACACTTACCTGTAAAACACTTACTTGAAACCAGAGCTCTTCGAATCGTTGATGGTGGACAGCCTTTTAAGCTTCTTTCTTTAAAGTAATCCTACTAGGAAACAAAGTAAAACAGCTGCTTTTGTATGCCCCTGCATTTTTAATGACATTACCCTGTGGTTCTCCATCTTTTTCTGTGGACCCCCCCATTTGGAGGACGAAAAATCTCCAGGCCCCCCTTAACCCCTACAACATTGTAACAGTGGTGCAATTATGACTTTTATTGAAAAAAACATCATTATTGTAATAATACCTTTTGCTTTTCCTGAATAATTTGTTGTGCAAATAAAAAATAACTTAGACTTTTGCTTGAATAATACAAATAAACTCAACAAGACTGCTCCAAGACAATAATTTTCCAAATAAAAATAGGAAATGCACAAGTATCTTACAACTATGACAATAAAGTTACTTTTTTTAGAACCACAAACAAATTTTGGTAACAAAGAACATTTTAAAAATATCAGTGGCTGCAATAAGCCCGTTTCCATTTCACATCCCAGAACATTAATGTGCAAACTGGACGCCTCCCTGGGGAGGTGTTCCGGGCATGTCCCACCGGGAGGAGACCTCAGGGAAGACCCAGGACACGTTGGAGAGACTATGTCTCTTGGCTGGCCTGGGAATGCCTCGGGGTCCCCCCGGAAGAGCTGGAGGAGGTGTCTGGGGAGAGGGAAGTCTGGGCATCCCTGGTTAGACTGTTACCCCCGCAACCCAGCCCCGGATAAGCAGTGGATAATGAATGAATGAATGATAATATGCAAACTGTACAAACTGTGCAAAAACAGAAACATAGCACATTTTTCTTTTCCAGTCCAGTCCTTGTCCATTCTCCAAATCTAAACTCTTTGTCTAGTCTAGTGACAGATCACCATGGCAGTAGAATGGTTTGTTGTACGTCCCTAAAATGAGTCCAGGGTGCTCCAACGCTGAAATATTAGTTCCACCTGCTACATGTTCTAACCTGAAGAAAAGAAAACAAACACCCAGAAGTGATCCCATGCCCCCGTGGCAGGCCTTCATGGCCCCCTGGGTGGAACGCCCCACAGTTTGAGAAACACTGCCCTAACCTAACTCTTAAACCTAACCCTAACTCTAACCCTAATGTAATCCTTGGTACTGGGAACATAGAGCTGACTCCAAACAACAGCAGGACAACATGTTTGAATATTAGTGCAAATGTGCAGAAGATAAAGTACATTTTGCTGAATTGCTACATTAAATGAAATGGCAATTCATCCTCCCTTATGTTCCAAATGTCTCCTTTTGTTTTATGGAAGTGCACAGACAATGCGTTTTAATGTTGCTACTTGTTGCCTAATTGTGTTAGTTTTTGTGCAATAACAATGAATCAGTGTGTAATACTGGATGACATGTTAATGGTAATATTATATTATATTAAACTAGAAAAGCACTTGGAGAGCGCAGACCTCCGCCAAGGCAGATCAGTGCCCCACCCCACCCCAGATCACCACCAAAATTTAATCATTGGTTCTTTGTGCCAGTATCAACATTTCCTGAAAATTTCATCCAAATCCGTCCATAACTTTTTGAGTTATCTTGCACACGGTCAGACAGACAGACAGACAGACAGACAGACAAACCAACGTCAGCAAAAACATAACCTCCTTGGCGGAGGTAATAAAACATCACTTGATAAGAGCCAGTTGTTACTTCGAATGCATACAAGATGATCAATATTTGTCATAGTTATTACCAAAATAGTACACTATAAATATTGTGTTATTTCCAAGCTGTGATGTAAAATGATACCAGAATTCTAATGGAAAGCATCACATTCTCATTATTTGACTAAAAACTGGCACTAACTTAAGAGTTTTGCTGAATTTCAGGCTACTTTTTCTTCATATTTCTACTTTCTATTGCTGCTTCTCCATTCTTCCCTCACCGCTGTGGAGCAGATACTGAACTTTATGGAGCTCTAGGGCTCAGGCTTCCTCCAAAGGACGAATAGTAATCAGCACAGGGAGCGGGGGAAAAAGTGGAAGACTAGACATACATAAAGAGCAACAGTTTCAGTGAGAAAGAAATGGTCAAAAATACACACTGAGTGAGATATGTGAAAAAAAAAAAACAAAAGACTGAGAAAGACTGTGTACAAGAGGAAGCAAACCATTTGTTTCTACATCACCAAATTAGCAAGTCCTCCAATTCATCTCCCGTTCGTGCAACATTCATTATAGCAGCTTGCTTGCAACAGGCATGCTGAGCCTGCGATTTGAGACAACAATTAATTTTGGCTTTTTTGGAGCCTGCCTTTCTCATCTTTTAACTAACTGAACAGAGGCTGTTGGTTGCAATCTGTCCCTCTCACTATGTGCTCCAAAAACAACAACAACAAAAAAAAAACCTGACAACGACAACAAGATGCTGTAAGGCCTAAAGTATAATTAACTATGACACCACCTGGATGGTTCTTTAAGTTTATTACCAATTGGGAAAAAAAAGTGCAGTCAGCATATATTGTTTGTGATATGCACAATAAATACCCCTCGTGGCTATTTCAGCATGCAACAGGACGCATTAGAGGCACAGTCACCTGTCAGGCCTCATTTTCCATATTGTGGATTCCACTTTGCGTAGTGCTGTCCCCACTACATAAACTGTGTCTATTTCTACAGAGGCCAGGAAACCCACGCAGGCTAGTCACTTTTCAAGAGGAAGGGGGCATCGCTAATGATGAACCAACAATGGTGTCTTCCTTACTTTGTTTTTTGCTGTCCAAGCAAAAGACATCATCTAATGCCCATGAAGCTAAGCAGCACATTTTGACAAGTAGAAAATGTAGCAACAAATGAATGTGTGCAGAAAGCAGGGTGCTTGCACAGGTGTTGAAATTCTTAAAAAGTATGACATTTTGAAACACTGTTTTCCAGACCTTGAAAAATCTGGAATTTTGTGTGAAAATCCAGTGCTACTTTTATATTCAGTTCAGTGTATTTTGGATTCACAATTCAGGAGATTACTCATAATTTGAGAGGCTTTGGAGATTTCATGTTACCCAAATTTTGAACCACTTGTAAATGTTTTTGTTTGTATGTGGAGTGAAACTTTGGAACAGTCTGGACATTCAACACAAGCAATGCCAAAATATCCACCGATTTAAACTGTTATACAAAAATATGGTCTGGTCCCAGTATAAAGATGGAGGGTCTTAAAACTGATGTTCCATCAGTACTCTGTCTTAAATGTTCATGTGTGCTTGTTGTTCCTCATCTAGTTGGTATGTGTTGTCCATTACCTTCTGGTATTGTTCTTACCATCGCTGGTATGTGCTGCCCTTTGCCATTAGTGCTATTGTAGTTTTTTGGGGTTTTTTCTTACCATTGTTGGTATGTAATTATTGCTGTTCTTTACCACTTGTGCTTTTACAGTTTTTTGTTTTTACCATTGTTGGTATGTAATTATTATTATGTAAGTTGACGGTTAACTGTTATCTGTGGTAACATCACCAGGAATGTACTTTGTTTCTATTTTTTTTTTACACACATTTTGGTTAAATAATGTAAATACTGTCAAATGAGTTTATTCTAATTTGGTATAGGCCTATTTTGTTCTATTTTGTTCATTGTTCTGGCTTGAAGTCAATGACAGGAGTGAGTATTTAAAATGTTATTATGTTAAATTATTTGATGATGAGAATGGGGGTGGGATTAAATATGTTTTTCTTCTTCCCACTCCTTTTTTCGAGCATAGATGAATGATTTTTTTGGAATTTTGAATTTGCATGTATTCTGTAAATGCTCGAAATAAACAAATGAAAAAAAAAAAAAAAAAGCCACACAACAAAAGTAATCCTACTTAGCCCTTAGAAATAAAACACATTGCAAGAAGACATGAAAAAACGTATATACATAAAAACAAAGTATGACGGACACTAAAGGCCAGCACAAACCGTCTGAAAAACAGTTTTTATCCCAGGGCCATAATTGAACTGAATACTGCTGGACATTAATTAATTGTGTGGAATGCTGAATGTTGTCCAGAGTTTATGATGTTTTATGTCTCTTTTATACTTCTAGTAACACTCTTTTTTTTTATGCTGCTTTTTAGATATTTATGCCGTCAGGGTTTTCTTTTTATATTTTAGTTTTTATATTCTTTTATTTGCATTATTTATACTTTTTTTTATGGCACCTAGGACGATTGCACTTTTTAATTTCGTTGTACCTGTACAATGACAATAAAGGCATTCTATTCTATTATGTTCTATTCTATTCTATTCTATTCTATTCTATTCTATTCATTTGCACATTCGAAAGGAGTGGGAGGAAGTATAATATATTTAATCCCACCCCTTCTCCACACAACAGTCTATCCTTTTGCTTCCTATCAGCAGAATATAAGAAAAATCTAAATAGTTAACCTCACTTATCTTTTATGTCATTTCCCTTATAAATTTTTCTCCCTATTCAACCTTTCTTATGTGATTTATCACCATTTATTCTAATATTATCCTCTGAGTTTTGCATTTTTTCCCATGAAAATCAGGTATTTTCCTATATTTGCTGATAATGTAGATGTTCATAAAAGCTCAGTTTAAAGTTGAGGGTTATTATATCAGAAACAGAAAACAGAAGAAAAGGGATTTTTTTTTTCATCAAAAATATCAATAACTGAGTGTAAAAACAGATATTTACAACCACTATCACTGATCCAACTCCGTGGGTATTACTGGTGAATCAATGTTGTAGAAGATACATTTTTTCATTACAGAGCCTCTGAACGTCTAAATGAATTTTTCTCTATATTTAACCTTTCCTAAGTCATTTATCACCATTTATTGTAATATTATCCTCTATTAAAAATTATTTCAGTGTAACTCATGTATTTTCCTATATTTAATTCACTGATCATGTAGATGTTCATTAAAGCTCAGAGTAAATTCAAAAGTTATTGGAAAAAATCACAAAAAAATTAGGAAAAAGTGATGTTTTCAGCAATAATATCTTTAATTAAACATAAAAATAAAAGTTTCCATCCACTGTCATTGATCCAACTCTGTGGGTTTTACTGGTGAATCAATGTTGTAGAAGATGACGGTGTTTCCATGGTAACTACGGAGCCTCTGAACGTCCAAATGGGTCATATATATCTTTTATTTGTCTTAATGTAAATAAGAGTGTCTTCTACTGTCTTTTGTTGTGCCTTGTAATTTCTTGCACTAAGCTGGAGAGATGATAAACACATTCTGATTCTGATGACCATGAAAAGATGACAAAGTGCATTTTACACCAAAATATTTACACGTATTGATAGGTTTAATGGATCAGAAGTTATTAAACATTTGACATCGGTAGATGGTTTTGGTTGCCTGTGGCTGTTTGGGTCTTTATGCGTTAATAAAGTATGGAAAAAAATTACTCTCATAGGTGAATTTTAGAGTTTTCTCAAAGGCTCATAATCTTATAAGATAAGAAACACACAAGGAAACATATAAAAAACTAGATGTGATTTCACCAACCCGTCAGTACTGGAATGATTCTAGTGAAATTTGTTTGTGTGATATTCATGTACTTTAGTGATTTGCATATGTTTTGAAAACATTTCTGTCAGTAAAACATAATTTACTGCGAATTATGCATTCATTCATTCGTACATTCATCTTTTCAACTACATACAACAGGTACAATCTCAACCAAAAACAGTAGGAACACAAGTATAAAAGTACAGAAAATCAAGATCTTGGGTGAGAAAAAAAAGCAGTTTTGAAAAAGTCTGGAATTTTTATCTGGATAAAGAACAAGCACCCTATGGAAGGTTTTGTTCCGCTCAGTTAACAGTGGAAGTCAGTTTACAGTCTGATATTGCAAAGTCACCACTGTTCACCTTCCTTATAAGTTTGGTGCCTCACCCATTGGTAGTGGATGGCACATTGAGGATGGGGAGTTAACAGTGACCTGGATGACTAAAAATCCTGCTCCTCAAAGTGTTTTGCAGTTCGTCCACTGCACTTGCAGTCAAGGCAGATGTGATACAGACAGGTGTTCCTGTGTGTCAGCAAGACTGTCTTGCACTGATCTGTGTAGGTGGCAGCACTGTGTGAATGTTCAGAAGGAAACAGAAGATAGAGTTACATGGGATGATGTTTCTGACAGTGATGGTGATGATTAGACATGTTATAGAACTATAAAACATCCTCTAAAAAAAAAGCATCCATTGAACAAAAATAAAAGTTTACAGTGTACTGTGTAAAAAAAAAAAAAAAAAAAAAAAAAAAAAAAACAGACCGAGATCTATTAAAAAATATGTATTTTTACTAGGCCTGTAACGGTACACAAAATTTTCGGTTCGGTACGTTTTCGGTTTTCAAAGCCACGGTTCAGTTTTTTTCGGTTTGGTACAGGAAGAAAGAAAACCCCTCAAAATGTTTATTAATGCATTTATGAATTTTTTAACATTTTTACCACAATATTTGGAGACAATAGAATATAGAAAAACAGGAATAATATAATTCTGCTGCTACAACTCAAATAGAAAATAAAATAAATTATTAATATTACTAAATGTATTTTAAACATTAGTTTTGCACTTTTCCCTGAAAGGTAGTTTTGAACAAACAAGAAAAATCTAATCACAGTTCTGTCAGTTCACATTCTGCATAAAAATAAAAAAATTCCATATGAAGTGCAACATTAACAAGAGGGTAAACTGGTATTCTGTTGAAACAAACTGAAGAGAAACACTGACAACACAATGAACCAAATTATTTATTTTAGGACAGAGAACAAACTGTTTAGGACACTGTGTGTATTTGTGTGTGTGTGTGCACGGGGGATTTTTTTTTTTTTTTTTTTTGTTGGAGCTGGGGGGTAGCGCAGTTATATACCTGGGGGTGCGGTCCATAACTAACGTAACGAACGCTGTTGTGAAACGAAAGTGAAACTTTACATACTTTCAATGTTCTATTTATTCCTCTTTTATACAGCATGCATGATAGACAGACAGACAGACAGAGCTAGTGTCAGTGTTTTAGAACTACCGTAGTTCCTAGGGGCCAAACAACGTCCGTCTTATTAATGTCTCTTTCCTCGTTGTTGTCTTTCACCTGAACCTGAACTGATCCAAACTGGACTGTACTGATGGTGGAGGGTCTTCAGTCTCTTCCTTCCAGGTTCACATCATATTTGTTTTTTTTTTAACCTTATATCAGCTGCTATTTCATATTTTGGGTCAATGTGTGCGTCCTTCCATATGTCCGTGTGAAACTTGCGTGGATTTAAAGTTCCGCATCGAATGACGTCTTTCGTTCCTTTTTCTTTTTCTCATCATACTGTGCCGTTTCGGTACAGCTGTGTACCGAACCGAACAGGTGTGTACCGAAACAGTTCAGTACGGTACGTGTACCGTTACAGGCCTAATTGTTATATGACAAATGTATCATTGTTAAAAGAAGAAAAGAAACCCTGCAACTGTAAACTCTGTAAATCTCAAGCAATGCTGTTACATTGATGTGTGTGTGTGTGTGTGTGTGTGTGTGTATGTGTGTGTGTGTGTGTGGCAAAATTCACCATGTGTAATATGTGAAATTAGTAGAAGCTTTTTCCACAAATTTCCAAGATTTCATGGTCTAAATTCACATTGCATGGTAATAATTCATCAAGACTTGTCTAAAATGTTATATATATATCTATAAATGTCAATTTGCGAGAGATTTTGTGTTGCCAAAATTAATGTTGATAAATAAATCAAGTGAATCTAGCATCACAGAATTTTTGTTTTTTAATTTTATATTCATATAGATTTATGGCTTGTGACAAAAAACTGCAGGATATATTGCGGAGAACTTTAAACCCAAAGTCCATGAGGGTACAGTCTAAACAAAAATGCATTTAAAAAGTAGTGCCCAGACATGGGAACGAAAATCATTTTGTAGCCGCTTTTCATGGTTCACCTTATGGCCTAACTAGGACTCACCACCTGTGTATACTGCCTTTTTAGATGTACTGTATTTCCCTAGTTGTTGTCATGTTGTGTCGTTTCTGCACTATATGACTGTATGTTTAGGAGATGTTTACCGTCTACTACAGCTATTACTAATTACTTTTCCCTGGAGGCAGATTTCAGCTGTTAGCCAGCTGGCTATGTGCCGTCTTCATACTGTTTCTCATTATTTTCAAAACAGTAATATTAATCATGTCAATAATGACAATTTCAAGTGTTATAATAATAATAATCATAATAATAATAATGCTTCCATGATTGTAAGATATAGGGACACCATATATGTATCAAAATGTGCAATACTATCACAATCTTGCCCTCCATTTATGTGTTTTGGTGTTAAAAAAAATGTTTTTGCAGAGCACTGTGACGGCACAGTGAGGGTAAAATATGTTCACTTTGTTGTTTTATCATGATACTCATTTATGTGTTGTGTTTAATAGCAGATGGATTCATGAGTGATGGTCTTGTTTGTGCCAAATTTTAAGAAAGTCTGTTGAAGGTGTTTCTGAAATGTTGCTGATGCAGATGTCAAACAAAACCAAGGGTGAGGCAATGTTGTTTTAGTTCCCCCTCTGTCAAACTAGTTTCAGTTTTGATGCTATTTAAATATATTAGTATATTTTCAGTTCCACTGTCAGATTTATTGCATTTTGACTGTTTCAGCTTTAGGCTTGTGGATTGTGTTTACAATATTAAGTATTTTTGGACACATTCTTCCCTAAACTTGCTGTCCAATTTGATTTTGGTGTCAGTATAACCCAGGGGTGTCAAACTCATTTTGGTTCAGGGGCCATATTTAGCCCAATTTGATCTGAAGCGGGCCAGACCAGTAAAATAATGACTTAATAACCTATAATTAATGACAAATCCAAGTTTTTCTTTTTGTTTTAGTACTAAAAAATTGAAAAATTTGTGCAATTTTAACAATATTATGCCTCGACTTATTATTTATACATGTATATTTACACACAGCGTTACATAAACATTTTGTAACAGGCAGAATATTGTTAAAATTTTGGAGTTTGGAACTAAAATTTGAACAATTTCTACAATATTCTATCTCTTATTATTAACACAACTACAGATCACTGAAACCTTGGATGTTGTCAACATCCGATTCATAACTTCTTACCTGTATCCACTGGACCCCCGCCACTGCTCTGTGGACCCCCAACAACCCCCATGAATTTGTCATGTTTACCCCCCGTATTGGCGCCCTAGTACATAGATATAAAGATACATGGTGTTACTGTAAATCAGTTATTTGGTAGTTCAGATATCTACTAAACTTTCACTTCCTCCATGAATCAAAATGAATGTTTCTGCCAAATTTTGTCTAACATTTTGTCAAACTTCCTGAGATATTCCATTGTAAATGTAACAAGGATAAACTAATGGACAGATGGACACACTGTTGTAGAGATGATGCACCATGGGAAAAGCTGATGATGCTATTACACAGATTTACTCTAAAAAAATAAGTTTAACACCCAAGTGAGTGTTAGATTTAACCCATTAAGACCCAGTGCTACTTCTGTGGCAGTTCTCAAATGAATTTTTCTCTACATTTAACCTTTCCTAAGTCATTTATCACTATGTATGGTAATATTATTCTCTTTATTTAAATATTTTTCAGTATAAATCATGTATTTTCCTATATTTAATTCACTGATCATATAGATATTCGTTAAAGCTCAGAGTAAATTCAAAGGTTATTAAAGCAAATCAGAAAAAAATTAGGAAAAAGTGACTTTTTCAGCAAAATGTAAAAACAAGTGTGTCCATCCACTGTCATTGATCCAACTCCATGGGTTTTACTGGTGAATCAATGTTGTAGAAGATGATGGTGTTTCCATGGTAACTACAGAGCCTCTGAATGTCCAAATGGGTCATATCTGATGACCATGAAAAGATGACAAACTATATTTAAGTTAAACATGAAGTTATTAAACCTTTTACACCAGTAGATGGTTTTGGTTGCCAGTGGCTGTTTGGTCTTTATGGGCAAATAAAGCATGGAAAAAAGTTTCTCTCGTGGTCGAATTTTAGAGTATGCTCAAAGGCACATAATCTTGCAAGATAAGAAATACATGAGGAAATCATGTAAAAAACTAGATGGTCATTCTAGTGAAACTTGTTTGTATGATATTCATGCACTTTTGCGATTTTCATATGTTTTGAAAACATTTCTTTCAGTAAAAACATAATTTACTGCAAATTATGTATTCATTCATGTATTAAAATGAACTTTTCTACTACATACAACAGGTACAATCTGAACCAAAAAAGTAGGAACACAAGTATAAAAGTACGTATAAAATATCTTTAATTAAACATAAAAACAAAAATCTCCATCCACTGTCATTGATCCAACTCCAGGGGTTTTACCGATGAATCAATGTTGTAGAAGTTAACGGTGTTTCCATAGTAACTACGAAGCCTCTGAACATCCAAATGGGTCATATCTGATGACCATGAACAGATGACAAACTGTATTTTACACCAGTTATTTACATGTATTGATAGAATTAGTGGATCAACAGGTATTAAACAGTTTAGATTAATAAATGATTTTGGTCGTCGGTGGATGTTTGGGTTTTTATGGGTTACATCAAATAAATACACGTTACAGCAGTAAGTGTCTGTTAACTCATAAAGACCCGGTGCTACTTCTGTGGTAGTTCCCAAATGATTTTTTTTTTCTCAATTTTGAACTTTTCTTAAGTGATTTATTACCATTTACTCTAATATTATGCTCAGTATTTTGCATTCTTAAGTGAAAAATCAGGTATTTTTGGTGGATGGTGGATGTTTGGGTCTTTATGGGTTAATGGCAGTTTTTGAGGTACAAATGACATAAAACTACTAGTAACTCCTTTAAATTATAGATACAGTGAGTTACTCTTCTGCCACATCATGCTGCTCTTTCCTTTTAATTTCCCTTTCTGTCAAGCATTGTTAAAAGGAAACATCTGTAGCTTTAGTTTCACATTGTTGCCTCATTTAAAGAGACATTTCATAGGCTGCATGAAAATATCTTGACTCTCCATGATATAAGCCCATGAAACTTGCACTGGTGGACCTGGTCCAGTACTTTGTGGTGCTTTTTTCTGTTTTTTTTTTTTTTCTGTTTTATATCAACCACTTCTAGGTGATGACAGATGATGACAGGCATTTTCTTCTTCACAAAAGGCATCTCTGACGCATATGCACTCATAGTGGTGTCATGTTTTGGCACTGGATTTGTCAACCATCATCGATCCAGAGCACTACCATGATTATTTAAGTTACCATCTGTGAAACTAAGATTAGGGCTCAGGGAAGAATCAGGGATGAATCCTATTTTTGTTTTCACAGATGAGGCTATGAATCCACGTAAACGAGTCAGCAGAGTGGAAGTGATTTGGACCTAAATCAGCTTCAAATGTCCCATAACTGGCAAATCAAGAGCATGCATCTGCAGGCAGTGTGTAAGCTAAGTGTGTGTATGTGTCTGTGGATCCTTCTGGTGATGCAGGTATGATCCACTGCACATCTGCACACGGCCGTCAGTCATAAGCATGTTACCGGTGTGTTAGGCAATAAAACTCTGCCATTATTTTTTTATTTTTTTTATTTTTTACAGAACTGTACCATGTGGCACAGTGAGTGAAGTCGATAAAGAGGTTGAGAAAAAAAAATGAGGCCTAGAAATTAAAAATAGGCCTAGAAAACAGAATAAAACTAAAATAGACGAGGTACTTCTAGACTGTGGTGGCTGATGCTTGAAACTGGACTGCAAAAAATCAAAATCTTACTCAGTGTATTTTTCTTATTTCTAGTCAAAATGTCTCATCACACTTAAAATAAGACATAATCACCTAAAGAGTAACTTTTCAGTGAGATATAAGAACTTATTTTCAGACAATAGATCTTGAGAGTCTTATTTCAAGAAATCTTACCAAGGTAATTGTCACTTGTTCCGTTGGCTGATTTTTTGCTTGAATTAAGCAAAAAAAAAATCTTGAATTAAGGAAAAAAATCTGTCATTTTCCATGTATGATTTTCAATTTTGTATCATATTTGATACAGCTGGTCTCAATGCTTAAATATTATTATTTTTGAACAAACAAAAACATAATAGAACACAAACGTCTAACAAATTGGTAATTCCTTTTCAAAATTGTCAAAGTTCTGCCTCCTTCCTCATTAATGACAATCTTTTAGTGTCACTGGAAAGGCCTCTGGTGACTCCTCCCCCCTGGTGGATTATCTTTGTATTGCATGTATTTAATTGTATACATCAGTTTTTTCAATACAAAAAAATATCACACTGATAATGTAGAGCAGTGGTCCCCAACCTCCGGTCCGTGGACCAGTACCGGTCCATGGATCATTTGGTACCGGGCCGCAAAGAAAAAAAAATGTGGTTAATGTTAAAGCAATTTTTCCATTAGTCTTGCGGAAATTTTATTTTGAAAAGCAACCGTTTCCACCCTCACCTCAACCGCGCTTGACTCTGGTGCCGTTTCATGAATCAGTAGTAACACAAGTTAAAGAAATGAGCCAAAAACAAAGATCACTGCAGAACTTTTTCGGGAGGAAATGAAGAAACGATGGTGCTGCAGAAGGGTCACAGACTGCCTGCAAACAGAAAGCTGCATTTAGAAGGAAATGTCAGCATTCTTGCCTCAGTTCCAGGTTCATCACATCAGGTGACACACAAGCGCCTCCAAACTGCTCCGGCACATCAATCCATGTTTGAGACACCTTCAAACCTCTGTGCATTCTGGATTCAAGTCAAAGCACAATATGCGGATATCGCCACAAAAACCCTGAAAGTCCTTCTTCCGTTTCCAACCTCATATCTTTGTGTGGCTCGGTTTTCTGCGATGAGTAGACTGGATATACGGAACACAATTGGAGTGTGTGTCTCCCATCAGCCCCAGATGGGACCGTCTAGTTGCAGGGAAACAAGTCCAGGGTTCCACTGGTTCTGCATTAGGGTGAGTTGATATTTACCTCCGCCAAGGAGGTTATGTTTTTGCCAGGGTTTGTTTGTCTGTCTGTCTGTTTGTCTGTCTGTTAGTGTGCAACATAACTCAAAAAGTTAAGGACAGATTTGGATGAAATTTTCAGGGTTTGTTGGAAATGGGATAAGGAAGAAATGATGAAATTTTGGTGGTGATCGGGGGTGGGGGGGCCCACGGGGGGGGGGGGGGGGCACTGATCAGCCTTGGCGGAGGTCTGCGCTCTCCGAGTGCTTCTAGTCTACTGTAGAATCATTGGAACTGGCTGATATACAGTGTAAGTGTTTCAGATCACATGCTCTGAACTGACAAAGGTTTTTGTTATTGGAACCCCCGCACCTCTACCTGGTCCACAGAAAATTTTCAAGCATAAAACCGCTCCGTAGTACACAAAAGGTTGGGGACCACTGATGTAGAGGGCTTCAAAACCCATGTATCAAATATGATACGTTTGGCATTATACGGTTAAACAGTTACTTCAGTAGATGCTTTTTGTCACCAGTGGCTGTTTGGGTTAAACTAATAACACTGCAGCTCTGTATCCAACTAATTCTGTAAAGCCCTGTGAGGCAACCTTGTTGTGATGTAGGGCCCTTCAAATAAAACTGAATTGAATTGAATTGTTAGGAACCAAGTCAGTGTTAAGAGAAGATACCAGAACTCAATGTAAGACATGAAAAATTGAGCATGAACATTATAATTTTTAGGAATATTTAAGGTAAACCATGCTCTTTTTCAAACCTCTAGGTAAAGCTGTGTTATTACCTAAAGCTGAGCCTTATGGAACATAATGTGGCAGAGACATAGACTGTGTACATTCACCACAGCCTCCAGCTACCTCCTGTCAATGGCAGAAACACAAAGAAGTTTAGATCCTTTAATGACAAATTACATTAAGATTACATGTATCCACGGCGTGCAGAAAATTCTGTCCTTTTGACTGGATTGCATATTCATGCATTCCAAACACACAGATACCACCACTGCCTTTGATGCCGCCGGGGAAAATGTTATTGCCTAACAAGCTTCACTGATTTTCCTATTGAAAAAAATACATGTTTTCAGGAGTGAAAATCACAGTCTGAATCGATACATGATTTAGTGAGCCTTCAGAGAACGCCTAACATGGTTTCCATTGTTACCAAAATAGATATTCAAATTCTCCACTCGCTATCACAGCTCCAGCGCCTGTTCTTCACGGTTCTGGTGTGTGGCAGGAAAAGAGGACAAGATGATAGTGGGTGGAGAGGGACGGAGGGAGGGTTCTTTTTTTTTTTTTTCCGCTGTACTCCATATGTTGTGTCTTTTGGGTGTCTGTGTATGCTTGGCAGGTCTTGGCTCCTTCTTGGTGTTCATGGTGTCTGTGCACCCGTCTCTGTCAGCACCCACCTGCCCCTCTGCCTCCAGACCTGGCACAGCTCACTGTTTTACCGCGCACATACACTGAAAGTGAAATGAACTTGAAAACAGAATTCCCTGATGAAATTAGAGATGTGTTACACTCCTATAGATGCTCTGTTATGTTGAAAAGCACCTTCTGAATTAAAAATTACATTACCATATTGGCAAATAAGAGCGGTGACAGATCGCTATTTTCTCAAACACTGGTCACTGAGCCTGTTTACATGACCATAAAAGTCAGAAAACTGGGAATAATCGGATAATTGCACTTAAGAAATGTAATAATTGAAAAACCCTGGTTTAGACATTCCAGTCCATTTTCAGATTTCTTTCGGAGTATGTACGTATGTAGCAGTAGCGGCTGCTCGTCTTTCAGAGAGGGGAAGCTCATTGTCGGCTTACATAAAAAAAAAAAAAGGTCAAGTTATTTAAACATAAATTCGGCCCTCCATTCCTTTTTAAGAAAATGGTCAGTGACCTTATCATACCAACTAAACAAGAAAATGTTGAAATTATGTTAAATTGAAACAAGGAAGTCCAATGAGTGTGTTTTATTTACAGTGCAAGAAATGAACAAGTAATTTCGTAGTGGTTTCTCTCTCCATTTCACAGCAGAATGTGCGACGGTATTAAACTGAACTGTGTCAGTGAAGGAGTAGATCTGAAAATAGCTGTCAATCAAACGGGATTCAGCCTTTCGACTGATCCTCCAATCAGCACGTGGAAGCTTGGCGTCCAGCCCAGCCGAGCTCTGCCCACAGCTCCATTCATCCCCAGAGATGCCGAGTGTCCGGGGGCGGGACAACATTGTGGCATTTATCCAATTACCGTCCAGTGTTGAGGCAATGAAAAAAAAACTGTTCCACTCAGTCCCATTGAAGTGCATGGATGCTGAGCGTCTACGGGCAAATGCACTGAGCAGAGATCGAATGAGAAAACAGCACAACGGGAATGTATGAGAAGTGAACATCGCGTCTGTTGATTTGTGATAAAGCTGATTCTGAACGAACTCGTCTGTGAGATGAACGTGTTCTAACACATTTGTAGTCAATGAAATGTCAACACAACCGTACATATTTAACCATTTAATTTTCAGAATTTTAGGGGAAGCTGAGCTTCCCTTGCAGTCTATGAGAAATCACCACTGGTACATAGTAATGGCAGGCTCAAACTTCCTGTTATTGTCTTCCGCTCACATTTGACAACATAACTTCCATTCTCTATGATTGTAATTCTTTTAAAGGAGTGATATTTTGCTTTTTTAAATGGAATTATGCATTACAAAACATTTCCCTGTGGTCTACATAAACTGTAAATGCTATGTTTGGGTCTGAATTCTTCATTAATTCAACTCCACAGGTCCATCTTCAACCCTATTTCTGAGTAATGACACCAGAAAGGTGGTTTTGAGCGCTGGCCCTTTAAATGCATATGAGCCACTTCAGGCCCTACCCCCTCCAGGTTGTTGGTTGTGCTCCTTTGTCCTGTTCAACCAACAACTGAACATTTTAGGTAATCTGCTCGAAGTTTGGACATAGTTTCAGTATGGACTGCAACCGCTGCTGCTGACAATTAGGTCGTACTCAGAGAAATGCTCATCAGAAGTCTTGACCTTAAATGTTGTGATGTAACTAGATATAAAATGTAACAAATTACGAAGGACTTGTAGAAATCCACTCATTTTTTGCCAGAATGAATATAAAGATAGCTTTGCAGCACCTGGAGGGTTCAAATTCAAACTTTTCAAATTATTAGGGTCCAAATACACAAATGTACCAAAGACTAATAAAGTGGGTTTAGCAAAATATGACCCCTTTAAGGCATCTGCACACATAAAAGAACTAAATAAATCAGATTAATCTGTATACATACAGGAAGACACTGGAATATTGGGGAAAAATCCAGGTGTGTTGATCTGATTTCTCATAATCAGATTACTTCTGTTATCTGTTAAAACATATCAAATTACACTGTTTACATGTATAATCTGATAACTCTAGAAATCAGGGAATCAGAATACTTTATTCATCCCAGGGGGAAATTAATGGGTGTTACAGTTGCTCCATTCAAGTATAATAAAAAGTAGCAGGAAAGAAATGATCACTATGAAAGAAAAAGAAAAAAGAAAAAAAAAATACATCACACTTGGTGCTTTTTTTGGACACTCAAAGACACTTACAATATACAAATATATATAAAGCTTTAAATATACAAACATATATATATATATATATATATATATATATATATATATATATATAGCTCTGAATATACACATATATACACATTAAACACTTTTGTAAGACACAAAATTAGAAC
The DNA here is from genome assembly GCF_902148855.1 of Sphaeramia orbicularis. Lineage (NCBI taxonomy): Eukaryota > Metazoa > Chordata > Actinopteri > Kurtiformes > Apogonidae > Sphaeramia > Sphaeramia orbicularis. The sequence continues at coordinate 40,741,910 of NC_043972.1, read as the reverse complement.
AGCAATTTGTACAATATGCACTAGACAAAATATTATCAATATGATAATTAAAGAAATATACATAAGTGGGCAAAAATATTGTTGTATGTAATTAGAATTTTGTGGTTATAAGATGGAATTAAACAGTTTTATGGTCACAGGAAGGAATGATTTCCTGTGTGGTTCAGTGGTGCATTTAGGTGTAATCAGTCTGTCACTTAACATACTCCTGTGATTGATCAGTAATAATACTTCTACTACTACTACTACTACTACTACTACTACTAATAATAATAATAATAATGATGGGAGTACTGGTGTGCATGTAAACAGACTCACTGATTCAGCTCTCTAATGGAATGAATAGGTGTGTGCATGGAGAGTCTTCGTTAAACTCAAACTCAACCTGTGTAATGTTATTGCAGCAGTAGTCACATCTTCCCCTACGGTACATTAAACAGATCTGTCGACCATCTGGAAGCCAACTTTAAACTTTTCAGAGGAATTTTAGTCCTCTACACTATAGGCTTCTGCACAGCAGTCGACAGTCATTTGGTTTTGCTGAATAACACAGATTTTGAGTTTTTAATTGGCTAGATTCCTTGTGGTGAAAGGAGACAGTACTGCAAATACAGCGGAAATCTCCTCCAACAACAACCACCACAGCTTCATGGGGCAATGTGTGCTGATAGGAAATGTCAAGTGGTGGTGAAAGAGCTGCGATGAAAGTAGCTCTGATGGACTGATGTTCATGAAAAACAGAAAAGAAAAACAGACCATGATACACAAGCATCACTTAACATTAAGTCCAAATGTAAATCGGCCTCTCACACTTCTAATATGAGGCGAACTCAGCTGGAATATGCCTCTCACTCACTGGCCCCCACGGGTCAATCGACCTGCCTGCAGCGGTTTGACAGTGAAAACACAGCCTCCCACTCGCCCCTTTATCTCAACAAGAAGTGGCAGCAGTGCGGCATATTGAGGGGTTGAATGGACTTCATGTTGCAAACGGGTCACTTATTCAAGCGATGTTGCCTCTGGCACGCAACATGGCACCTCGGCGGCCAGTTTCACACAGCGCCTGCCGGTTGGCCTCAGGGTTCCCCTCCAGGTGACGCAGTGGGCAGAAGGCCAGTGTTAACAAAGCCGGAGCGCTGAAACTCATCACAATAATACACTTAATGTCTCATTTTCTGATGCCATCTGAGGCCTTTGGTCCACAGTCTGTGCTCAGCTCTGTCACTTCGTCCACCTGTTTGTATGAATTATTGACTGTTTGCAACCAACAGTTGATTACACTGCATATTGTCGCTGTCTGCTGAAACCTCTTATGTCCAAAACGGTTACCGTACTTTCCGGACTATAAGCCGCTACTTTTTTCTCGTTTTGAACCCTGCAGCTTATACAGCGATGCAGCTCAAGTATAAATTTATACGGGCTAACGACCACCAGGGGGCGCTCTAGCAGGAAGCGCCAAAGTGAGACAGACAGGTGGAAGAGGTGATGCAGAGAGGAGACGTTTTAATCTGAACTTAATCATTTTGCGTGTCATGCACAAACCCTCATCATGGAAAACACACGAAGAAATGCATATTTTGCAGCTTTTAAGTTAAAAGCAATTGATGTGTCTGTAAAGAAGGAAATAGAGCTGCAGCACGGAAGTGCCATTGAGCAACAACAAAGGAGAGATCTAGAAGGTGTGTGACGGAGCCTTTGAGGCTGTTCAACTCCAACACTGAAGAAGACGACTGCAGTGGTTTCAATGAGCAGAAGGAAGATGAAGATACAGATCAATGACTTTTCTGGGTTTTTGAACCAGCCGTGTTCCTGCTGTTTTACTGCCATGTTCCAGGCACTGTTTGGAAAAAAGCAGTGAAGGTATGGAAATAAATATTTAAATACATTTTCTGTTTACCATCGTTCTGTGTAAATATCTCATGTCACAATGTGGACACCTGTGGCTTATAGTCAGGTGCGACTTAAAGTACGGTATTTTTCAGGAAACTGTAAAAATGATGTATATTCTAAATAAATTAATGGTAGTGTTTAGAAAAACACTTTTTTGTTGGTTAAATATTTCTAAAGCCATTAGGCCAAAGTGAGGACTGACCAATAGAATCGTTTTATGCCAAAAAAAAAAAAAAGACCAAAAATGGACTTACGAGGTTTCTGCCTGACAGTGACAATATGGATCTTATAACTACTTGAATTTTTTTATCCTTGGCACTGTGAAAATGGAGGAATGCTTTTTACAGAATACAGTTAGTCATTTATTACCCCACCTCCCAAAGGGGAGGCAAGGGTAACTGTTTTTGGTTCTGTTTGTTTCTTTGTTTGATTGTTCACGCTCTAGCAGCAAAGCTATTGGTTGAATTCATACCACATTGTCTTTATAAATTGCCAGTGACCCAGAATAGATCTCATTACATTTTGGGAATAGTAGGTCAAAGTTAAAATTTGTTATGAATTTTTAAATTCTTCTCTTTTTTCCCAATTACTTATAATGGACAAAATTTTAAATGTCTGCAGCAACAAAACTATTGGTTGAATTCATACCAAATTGGGTTTATAGATTGCCAGTGACCCAGAATAGATGTGATTATATTTTGGGAAAAGTAGGTCAAAGTTCAACATTTTTCTGATTTTTTTTTCTTTTTTGCGTCTTTTTTTCTTCCCCTATTTACTTATAATGGGCGAGATTTCACATGTGCACAAAAACATAAATTTTGTTTCAATTTACTTCAAACTTGGCACATACAAAGAGGCAATTGATATGATGACATCAGCTGGATTGAGGCCAAAATAATCTACAATATATGCAAGGGGTGGGGTTTGTTGTGCCTGGCACCACTTGTTTAAATGAATTTGTTTTATTGTATTTTATTTTACCTTGGAGAGGAAGGGGCAATACATAGATTAGGTGAATTATTACATTACATAATTGTGATTATGCTGACTTTAAAACCTTGAGACTGAGTGTGTTTTGTTTATTACATTGTTAGCCTCATTGCTTGCCTAAGTCATACCCCATATGGACAAAAATATTGGGACATGTTAAATCCAGGTGTTTCTTTTCTAACATGGGTCTGGAATACAAAACAATAATGACAAATGTATAATAAAGTTTTATATTGTAATTAATATCATTGCATTGCATTTTTTTTTAAATCAATGACTATGATTTTAAATGTTCTACCTCTAAATTTCTAAAGTATTTTTCATGCTCTGACTAAATAATAATTTTCTACAACAACTAACCATCTAATTTCTTCACGTCACTTAGGAAGAAAATATAAACATCAATGTTAATAATCAATATGATATTTATCACAATATAAAACTATACTATGACATTTGTCATTATTGTTTTGCATCCCAGACCCCTGTTAGAAAAGAAACACCTGAATTCAGCATGTCTCAATACTTTTGTCCATATAGTGTATGACTTAGGCAATTAGGCTATGAGGCTGATGATATGTGTCTGAACGCAAATGTAGCAACATGTGGCGCTATTGTCCAAGAGTTGGACAAAGTTTATCCTGATCTTGTTGGTGTTGAGAGACAGTTAAAATCATTATCGAAAACAAGTGGAAAACAAACCCATTGGATCAGATTATTTTACGTTACTTGACTACTTAACTAAACGTATGTGTTCACTTAAAAATTAAACTGTAATAGCTTAAAGATTTATTAAGAACTGTGGTCCCTGGGTGTAAGTTAAACTGTGCCTCCGGTGCTGCGCTCCATCACCCATCCCAGAATGCATGTTTAACTATGGTACCTGGGACTTAAAGTCATCTCTTATCATTTCATCACATTATCGTTTGCAAGTCATAACCAAGACACACACAGTTTGATGAATAAGATCCTGTTTGTTCAAAAAATGTAAATTACTGATTAACTGATGAAGATGGTATTAGTTGAGAACATCCTTGTTTGTTTGCGAATCATTACGTAAAGGATGACGGACTAAAAGATTTATTAAGAAAAGAGTTTTTAGACATGGGATCAATATTTTACTCCCTTGATTTACTATTTTGTTGAAATGAATTACAATTAAGAGCTAGACTGACATAAGTTGCTTTTCCATTGGACATCTGCGCAAAACTTCACAGATATCTACTAAATGTCGAAAAAACAGAAGTGCGTAATGTCGTTTTTTCCATTAAATCACAAATGCGATGATTTGTTTGTTTATTATTGCGAGATGACACGAGAAGTCATTCCAAAAACATGGCGACCAATATAACTAGAAGCACTCGGAGAGCGCAGACCTCCGCCAAGGCTGATCAGTGGGCCCCCCCGTGGGCCCCCCCACCCCCGATCACCCCCAAAAGTTAATCATTTCTTCCTTATCCCATTTCCAACAAACCCTGAAAATTTCATCAAAATCTGTCCATAACTTTTTGAGTTATGTTGCACACTAACGGACAGACAAACAGACAGACAGACAGACAAACAAACCCTGGCAAAAACATAACCTCCTTGGCGGAGGTAAATATGGTGTTGATTTACAGATATATTCATTATTATTATATATTACCCCTCTATCCCATACTAAATTAAATGATTGGCTTTCCTGGTGTGTCCACACATACCACCCCATGTTTCTTTTAAACTCTTCTTCTTTGCTTGTTGTAACGTCCGTCAACATCCATTTTTTTAATTCATGTGACTGTAGTTGCAGAAAAAGGTTTTTCCATTGCAGTTTTGTGTGATATACCATTTGCGCTATGCCTGAAAAACCACCTCTTGCCAGTGCAAAAAACTTTTAATCAAAAAACAAGAGTTTTGGCAAAATTGTTGGTTTTCCATTGGGTAAATTTTTATGCGCAAGTTATATTTGCACAATTTGAGGGTCAATGGAAAAGTGAGACAAGTAACAGCTATGTTTTGTTTTTTTAAAAAATTGATTTATTTCAAATATGGATATGATACAAGCTTCCTGATTACTGCTATTTGACTTCTTTGCACAACATAATATAGAAATGAAAATTCAAGGAAGCATAAAATAATGATACACACAAAAAGAAAAAGAAAAAAAAAAGTCATTCGAAAAGGAGTGAGAAGAAGCATAGCTTATTAGCTCTCCCCTCTTTGTCTAAACCAACAATATGTACATATATACATACATACATATATACACCCATATACGTACACATCTATCTATCCATACATATATATATATACACATACACATTTCGTGGCATAAAGGGATCAAAATCTGTATCATAATACTGGAGGGTCTCAGAGTGTCTGTATGTGTGTATCTACACAGTTCTGAGAAATTGAGATGTTTTTAACTGTCCAATTTGGTACCTACAGTTGAAGAATAGTCCCATCTCCGCATTAAATATCTCAGCAAGTTAATAGGACCAATATTTTGGGAGATATTAGTCATTTTGGAATACAATAGCCTTACAATCACGTTGCTCGGTTGACCAGAAGTACAGTACCACACTGCATGATGGGAAATGAACTTAAAAACAGGAACAACACATTTACTAACGTCAGTCCCTAGGTATCGGTTTCCATGGGTCAACACATTAGTATCATATATTCAGCATTGTTGGTCATCACTTCTTCCTGTAAAAAAAAATAATAATAATAATAAAAAAATGTTCTGGTACTTAGTTACTGTCTCTCTACTATTGTATGTGTATATTTCTTTACTCTCAGTGAAGAAAAAACCCCAAATACAAAAAAAAATAGTATATTGTAATATAATAGTATAGTAGTGACTGAAATGCAGACTAATATAGTTGATGATACAGACTACAAACCTCAAAATATAGAAAATGTAATAGAAATGACAGAAAAACTCGATAGATAGATAGATAGATAGATAGATAGATAGATAGATAGATAGATAGATAGATAGATAGATTTTTTTTTTTGCTTAATTCAATATTATTTTTGCTGAATTCAAGATTTTTTTTTCTTAATTCAATATTTTTTTGCTTAATTCAAGATAATTTTGATGAATTCAAGATTTTTTTGCTTAATACAAGAGTTTTTTTTTGCTTAACTCAATATTGTTTGGCTTAATTTAATTCAGATAGATAGATAGATAGATAGATAGATAGATAGATAGATAGATAGATAGATAGATAGATAGATAGATAGATAGATAGATAGGCAGCCCAAATAAACATTGTATACAGGACTTTTTTTCAGGACTGAGACTAGAAAATTCCGCCTTTATTCTGCTGCTGTGAAGCCCGGGGAGGTTTGTCTTCACATGAGCAAAGACGCTTTCAAAGAAAAAAGCAATCACATGCATGCACTTCCATTTTTAATACCGACAGTCATGCATGTAAAATGTGCAAATTCTCAGTCTCTCAATTGCACAACTGTGGGAAAGATGGCATTAATTCTAATCTAAATGTGCTAATGCTGCCTAAACATGTCCTTATAATACGCCCACATGCTTATCTCATTTAAAATCAGAAGTTTGTTGTGGTAAATTGTTCCAGCCTGTAAAAAAACTCAAAACCCCCGAGAAAGAAAAGCATTTCAAATCAGCTCTTCAAAATGGCAAGTTGTTCGTCAAAAGCTAGTATTTGTAGAAATAAACAAAAGAGGCTAGCTAGGGTAAGAAAAAAAAAGAGAGAAGGAAAAAAAAACACACACATAGAGCAGACAAAGACGACAGACCTTGATTGCTGAGCGAACACCTTAAGTATGATGTCTCAAAGTGGAGCCTAATCACAGCTGCCACTTTGGCTGCGACTGTATGATAAAGCATTTCAAATTACCCCAGTATGAAAAACGAAGATGTCAAGTGCTTTTCATCATTCACCAACAGGATTGCAAGCTGCACAGCTCTTCATTCAGCAAAGCAAAAAAGCTTGAATTGATTCATCTGTGGGTGAATGAAAACCGTTTTCCTTCATGAATTTACATCAGATGAGAGGAGACGCTTTAGGTCACAAATATAGTTTTAGTTTTATGCCAGCTTTGTGTTCACCTCCAAAACTCAGGGTATGGATTCATTTTAATGAGAGGGAAAACAATGTATTGCACTGTTCAAAATGCAGTGGAAAGTATTGACAGTATGGTAGAAAATACTGCATAGAAAGTACAGAATATAGAGTAAAAATAACAGAGCATATCAAAAAGAAAGCAGAAAATACAGAAAATATAGAAATGTCTGAAATGCATCATGGAAAATACAAAAGAAAGAGCTCAGAATATAAAAATTACAGTACAAATGACTGAAATGCAAAACAGTATCGCTAACAGTACAGATTACACAGCTCAAAATGCAGAAAATATAATAGAAATGAAAGAATGCAATAAAAAAGCTTACAGAACAAATACCTCAAAACACAAAGAACATAGTAGAAACAAGTGTTCAGAGAAACCTCTGCCAGGCACCCCGAATGGTGTGCATGTGTGGATCGACTATTTCTTTTTAAATTCAACAGGTTCAAGGTTGTTCCATACAGCAGAAAAAGTTGAAGCTTGGTACCGGTCATGCATATGTCAAATTATAATGAAAAATGTGTTGTAAATTGGATTTTCGTTGTTAAATTGAAACGTTCACAGAGCCCACATTCCACAGTGGATGTGGACAATTTTGTGCCAGATACAAGATATTGTTATAAGCTACGGGTGTATCAAATTGGAGGCTAATCGGAGACGTTTTGAATTTTTTTATAAATTTTCAAAAATTGCTCAATTATGAGAGATAGAAAAATTTCTGATTTTGTGACCTTGCTGTGACCTTGAACTTTGGCCTATTTGGCCCAAAATTGAATGGGTTGGTCCCAGGGCCTAGACCTATCTGTGGGTAAAATTTGGTAAAGATGGTTGTAATAGTTTTCCCGTGAAGTTGCTAACAAACAAACACGCAAACAAACAAACACACAAAGCAAAGGGATCACAATACCTCCTGTCGGAGGTAATGACAGAAAATATAGTTTTAAACAGACATAAAGGCTGAAAATAGAAAAAAAATATCGTAGAAATGACAGAAAGTCCAGACAATACTGTGGGAAATACAGAAAATATAGTGGGAAATACAGAAGAAAGGGGTCAAAATACAGAAAATATGAAAGAAAGTACAGAAAATACATATTAAAATGACAGAAAATATTGTGTATATGTTTAAATATAATAGAAATGACAGAAAACACTAGAAAGAGCTCAGAAGCTCAGAAGAGCTCAAAGTGCAGAGAATATAGTAGAAACGACATTAGAGACAATATGGTGGAAAATGCAGAAAATAGAGAAGAAAAAGCTCAAAATACAGAAAATATAAAAATGACTGAAAACAAGATGGAAATGGAATGGAATATGGAAAACAAGTGCTCAAAGTACACAAAACATCATAGATTATGACAGAAAATGTATAACATACAGTGAAAACCACTGAAAGAAAAGCTCACAACACAGAAAATATAGTAGAAATGACAGAAAAATATAGAAAATATAGTGGAAAATACTGAAGAAAGAGGTCAAAATACAGAAAATAAGACAGAAAATATAGAAAATCGAGTAAAAATGACAGAAAATGCCATGGAAATATGGAAATTTTAGCTCCAAATTGAGAAAATGTAATAATAATGACAGAAAACACAGATAATATGTAAAATACAGAAAATGTAGAATAAAATACAGAAGAAAAGGCTGAAAATACAGAAAATATAAAAATGACAGAAAATATAGCAGTAATATGGAAAGCAAGGGCTCAAAATACAGAAAACATAATAGATTATGACATAAAATGTATAAGACAGTGAAAAACACCGAAGGAAATGCTCACAATACAGAAATTATGATAGAAATGACAGAAAAATACAGAAAACATAGTGTAAAATACAGATAATATAGTGCAAAATACAGAAAATGTAGTATAAAATACAGAAGAAAAGTCTGAAAATATAAAAATGACAGAAAATATAGTGGAAATACAGAAAGAAGAGCTCTAAATAAAGAAAATATAGTAGATATGACAGAAAATGACAGAAATATAGGGGAAAATACAAAAGGAAGAGGTCGAAATACAGTAAATAAGACAGAAAATCTTGAAAATGTAGTAAAAACGATAGAAAATATCATGGAAATATGAAAATCTGAGCCCCAAATCCAGAAAATATAATAGAAATGACAGAAAATAGAGACAAGATAGTGTAAAATACAGATAATACAGTGGAAAATACAGAAGAAAAAGCTGAAAATACAGAAAACATAAAAATGACAGAAAATATAGAAGTAATATGGAAAACAAAAGCTCAAAATACAGAAAACATCTTAGATTATGACATAAAATTTATAACATTTAGTGAAAAACACTGAAGGAAAAGCTCACAATACAGTTGTAATGACAGAAAATATGGAGTGAAATACAGAAAAAAGAGTGGAAATGACAGAAATATTAAAAAAAAAAAAAAAAAAAAAAAAAAAAAAAAATATATATATATATATATATATATATATATATATATATATATATATATATATATATATATATATATAGTGGAAAATAGAGAAGAAAGAGGTCAAAATACAGAAAATCCAGTCAAAATGATGGAAAATATCTTGAAAATACGGAAATTTAAGCTCCAAATCCAGAAAATATAATAGAAATGACAGAAAGTAAAGACAATATAGTGTAAAATTCAGATAATATAGTGTAAAATACAGAGGAAAAGGCTGAAAATACAGAAAACATAAAAATGACAGAAAATATAATGGTGATATGGAAAACAAAAGCTCAAAATACAGAAAACATCAGATTATGACATAAAATGTATAATATTTAGTGAAAAACACTGAAGGAAAAGCTCAGAATACAGTAGTAATGACAGAAAATATAGGGTGAAATACAGAAAATAGAGTAGAAATGACAAATTTGTTTTGAAACCAAACATATATTGATGTCATAATCATACCTAACACTATTATCCATACCTTTTCAGAAACTTTTGCCCATATGAGTAATCAGGAAAGCAAACGTCAAAGAGTGTGTGATTTGCTGAATGCACTTGTCACACCAAAGGAGATTTCAAAAATAGTTGGAGTGTCCATAAAGACTGTTTATAATGTAAAGAAGAGAATGACTATGAGCAAAACTATTACGAGAAAGTCTGGAAGATACTATTAAAGAAGAATGGGAGAAGTTATCACCCGAATATTTGAGGAACACTTGCGCAAGTTTCAGGAAGTGTGTGAAGGCAGTTATTGAGAAAGAAGGAGGACACATAGAATAAAAACATTTTCTATTATGTACATTTTCTTGTGGCAAATAAATTCTCATGACTTTCAATAAACTAATTGGTCATACACTGTCTTTCAATCCCTGCCTCAAAATATTGTAAATTTGCTTCCCCACCCTGTGTGTATATACAGGGTGTTTAAAAAAAAAAGTATACACTCAGTGCAAAGTTTGGAGGCTTCTGGAAGACAAAGGGTTAACTGAATTTTCTTGTAAATTACACAGCATTAAAGCACCTGCCTAAGCTTTCCAATTGTGGTGTCTGATCTTGTTTTATCCCTCTCATATCTGTGCGCAAGCCATTTTCTATCCCAATAAAGTGCAAGGACCATGCTCACTCACGTGGTATGGCTGATACCTGCCATTGTGGTAATGAAAGCATGAGACCTTGGTCTATCAATAACCGTATAGATATTTTCTGAAACTTATGGAACTTTCATTTTTTAGGCATTTTTCTGAGTGTATACTTTTTTTTGAAACACCCTGTATATATATGTCAGGGTAGAGACTGCGATCTGGTAGGATCGGCGATTCTACCAGTAGAGACTCCGATCGTAGTCTCTACCGGTAGAAACTCCGATCCTGCCAGTAGAAACTCCGATCAGGTTAGGGTTAGGGTCAGAGACTACGATCGGAGTCTCTACTGGTAGAATTGCCGATCCTACCAGATCGCAGTCTCTACCCTGACATATATATATGTATATATAGTGGAAAATACAGAAGAAAGAGGTCAAAATACAGAAAATCCAGTAAAAATGATGGAAAATATTTTGGAAATATGGAAATTTAAGCTCCAAATCCAGAAAATAAAATAGAAATGACAGAAAGTAAAGACCATATAGTGTAAAATACAGAAGAAAAGGCTGAAAATACAGAAAACATAAAAATGACAGAAAATATACTGGTGATATGGAAAACAAAAGTTCAAAATACAGAAAGCGTCAGATTATGACATAAAATGTATAATATTTAGTGAAAAACACTGAAGGAAAAGCTCACAATACAGTAGTAATGACAGAAAAAATAGAGTGAAATCCAGATAATAGAGTAGAAAACAATCACATTACAGAGAAAAAAAAACAGAAATGGTAACAAAAATGTTAAATAAACAACAAAATACAAATAAAGTCATCTAAAAACAGAAGAGTGAGATGGAACGTATCCCCGGAGCTCAGATAACACCTTCAAATGTCCTGTTTTGCTTCCGCCTTAAACGTCCGTACACATCTGTGCTACTCCACTGAGCTGAATATTAACCCACATCCATCCGTCTTTCAACGTGATAAGTTGTCATTGGAGGTTTTTTACCGTTTTGATGTTCCTATTCTGGGATACAGGCCAAGTACAGCAGCTTCCCTCCAAGACGCTGTGCACATTTGTGTTTCATTAACCAGTGAATAACAAACTCCAAACAAACAAATCAAACAACTGTGGATGTGCTCGTCTAGAGGTTTCATCAGAGGAATGATGCAGAGGTGTTTAGCACTCACACTTCATACTGTATGCAAACACAAGTGTACGCTAGTGTGGGTCTAGTGTGTTCATGTGTGTGTGTGTGTGTTCGGAGCCAGCTGTGGAGCCGGTGACATTGGCTTCAAGTGGAGTTAATGCTGAATATTTTTTTTTTTTACCGAAGAGCGGGGAGTTCCCTGGAGGACGCCGCTGATGTGCTCTGATTCTGAATGGCTGTACCTGCACTTTCACATCAAGGTAAGTAAGAGAAGTATTGATCTGAGAAGAAATCAATCTCACTTGTGAAGTCTGTTAGTGTATTATTCATCAGTTCATCTGTCAGTCTGTTTATCCATCCACATATCCATCCGGTTATGAAAGGATTCTCCCTGTCACTAATTGAAATCGTTGTTAATTTTTAATACAGTTCCCTGCCTTTTTTTTTTTTTTTTTTTTTTTTTTTTTTTTAACTGGCGACTTCACTCGTCGTGCAACTGTTCCACCGGCGTCTCATTGTTAGTCATTGTTCCTTTAGAATCCTGAAAAAAAAGTTGAAACTATGGAAAACAATGTATAGACAAGTGTTCAGAGAGCGCAAACCTCCGCCAAGCACCCCGAACGTGTGCATGTGTGGATCGACTATTTGTTTTTAAACTATGGATGTGCAAAACAAATTTCATAATGATATTTCACAAGTTTTATTTTTTTATGATTTTTTGAAAATGGTGCATAAAAAATAACAAAAGTCAACAGAGCGTAACAGAAGAGAAATGGAATGGAACTTGAAGCTTGGTACCAGTCATGTGTATGTCAAATTATATTAAATTACAATCAATATTTGTTGAGTTATAATGAAAAATGTGTCATAAATGGGATTTTCAGTGTTAAATTGAAATGTCCACAGAGTCCACATTCCACAGTGGATGTGGACAATCTTGTGCCAGATATTGTTATAAGCGATGGGTGGATCAAATTGGAGGCTAATCGGAGTCGTTTTGAATTTTTTATGAATTTTCAAAAATTGCTCAATGATGAGAGATCAGAACATTTGAGATTTTGTGACCTTGCTGTGACCTTGAACTTTGGCCTACTTGGCCCAAAATTGAATGGGTTGGTCCCAGGGCCTAGGCCTATCTGTGGGTAAAATTTGGTAAAGATGGTTGGAGTAGTTTTCCCGTAAACTTGCTAACAAACAAACAAACACACAAAGCAAAGTGATCACGATACCTCCTGGCGGGGGTAAAAATACAGCAAAAGTTACTGAAGACGTCCTGTTTTATTCACGATTTTACCAATTTCATGAAGTTAAAACACAAATCATTATCAATACACACTCAAGATGGAAAATAATAATAATAATGGATTAGATTTCTACAGTGCTTTTCAAAGCACCCAAAACACTTTACATTATTGATCCCTGATTCATTCACTCACACATTCTCACTCTGGTGGTGGTGAACTGTGTTTGTATCCACAGCTGTCCTGGGGAAGGCTGATTCGTGCCAAAGCATTCACCACCACCACCAAACAGTCATACGCCAGTGTGAGTGACACTGGAGCCAAGGTGGTTGAAGTGTCTTGCCCAAGGACACTACAGACTAAGGCAGAGCAGGATTTGAACCACCAACCCTTCGGTTATTAGATGACCCACTCTACCTCCTGAACCATAGCTGTCTGAAAGTATAGACACTGATCAGTCACAGTCACTGCATTCTGACCGCTGACAGGAGAAGTGATAATAATATTGATTATTTCATTAGAATGGTGCCTTTGACTGGGGTTGCATATATTAGACAGTCAGTAGACATTTAGTCCTTGAAACCGATGCATCGAAAACAGCAAAATGAGCGACGAAAGGACCCGAACGACTTTGAAAAGGTCAGTATTGTAATGGTGATGACTGGGTCAGAACATCTCAACTAATCGACTTGAATTATTTATTTATTTTATTTTGTTTATCGGTTTATTTAACAGAGGCATTGTACGTTCATTCACATTACTGTAAATGTACCAGAGCTGGACTTAATGAGAACTGTTATAAAGTGTATATGGGTGCTTCTATGAAACTTGTTCCATCAGAACAGGACATGGGGGCTAAAAATTCAAACCACATGTAGACTAATGTTATGAAGCAAGTTTGGAAGCACTTTGGGTCTATTATAAAAATAACTAGAGGCACTCGTAGAGCGCAGACCTCCGCCAAGGCTGATCAGTGCCCCCCCCCCCCCCCCCCCCCCCGTGGGCCCCCCCACGCCAAGGAGGTTATGTTTTTGCCAGGGTTTGTTTGTTTGTTTGTCTGTCTGTTTGTCTGTCCGTTAGTGTGCAACATGACTCAAAAAGTTATGGACAGATTTTGATGAAATTTTCAGGGTTTGTTGGAAATGGGCCCCCCCGTGGGCCCCCCCCACCCCCGATCACCACCAAAATTTAATCATTTCTTCCTTATCCCATTTCCAACAAACCCTGAAAATTTCATCAAAATCTGTCCATAACTTTTTGAGTTATGTTGCACACTAACGGACAGACAAACAAACAGACAAACAAACAAACAAACCCTGGCAAAAACATAACCTCCTTGGCGGAGGTAAATATTTACTGAGATAAAAGAGAAACTATTTTTCCAAATAAAACACAATTTTATATCATTTTAATTCAAAAATCTGCATGTAACACAGTAAAAAGGACACAAAAATACACGCTACTATTTTTCTAATACCTTTTTATTCTCTCACAGGTACATTTTGTGAATTGAACTAATTATGCAAGGCAGAATGTTTCACAAAAATGACTGCTGTTGCAAAATCACTCGCAATTTATATGTGTTTAAATGGGCATGTTCCGCATGTAACACCAGTGGACACGATGGAACACAGGAAACCTGGAATGAGACTGAGATTCATGAAAAATCACTAGGATTGTGAAATTTAAAGGAGTGATATTTTGCTTTCTTTAAATGGAATTATGTATTTTAAAACATTTCCCTGTGCTCTACGTAAACTGAAAATGCTATGTTTGGGTCTGAATTCTTCATTAATTCAACTCCACAGGTCCATCTTCAACCCTATTTCTGAGTAACAACACCAGAAAGGTCATTTTGAGCGCTGGCCCTTTAAATACACATGACCCCCCCCCCCCCCCCCCCCCCCCAGGTTGTTGGCTGTGCTACTCTGTCCTGTTCAACCAATAACTGAACATTTTAGGTAATTAGCTCGAAGTTTGGACATATTTTCAGTATGGACTACAACTGCTGCTGCTGACAAACAATTATGTCGTACTCGGAGAAATGTTTGTTGGAAGTCTTGACCCTATATGTGCAAATGTCATGATGTAACTAGTTATAGACATAACAAATTAAGCAGGAATTAAAACAGATTGTAGAAATCCACTCGATTTTTGCCAAAATGAATATAAAGATAGCTTTGCAGCATCTGGAGGGTTCAGATTCAAACTTTTTGAACTATTAAGGTCCCCAAATACACAAATAAATGAACCAAAGACTAATAAAAGTGGGTTTAGCAAAATATGACCCCTTTAACAGGAGCATTTTACATGCGTTACTGAGAACTGTTGTGTAGTGTGTATATACAGTACAATTACAATACTGAAAGTAAAAATAAGAATATATAGTTGAAAATGCAGGAGGCACAGTAAAAATACATAAAATATATTATATGAAATACTGGACATTTATTAGAAAATACTGATTTCATTGTGTAAATCATTCATTTTTCATTCTGTGCTACTTTTTAGTAAAAAAAAAAAAAAAGAAGAAGTATTAGTTGCTGCAAATAATGGTGCTTTATGATTTATGGAAGAAAGAATGGCAGTAAATCATCAATCAACACCATCAACATACACATACTCTCATCCTGACACTTCTGGTCTGACCCATTTATATTTTTATTTCAGCTTATTTCAGATATTTTATCATATCATCCAACATCATGTCTAAGTGACAGATGGTGTGTACTTGGCAGACAAGCTAAACAAATAGTGCCCCAAATGTCTTTCAATCTAATGGTAGTAGTGAAAAAAAAAGTATTCTTTATTAACTGGACAGTAATAAAAATCTGTTGTGATTCAATAAACCTCCAATTATCTGGTGCTCATACAAACCAGTAAAACGCTAATAATATGTAAATGCTATTGGCTTGAGTATAATTAACATGCCACAGTGTATACATATTCATAAAGTGTTTCTTGTTTAAAGATGCTATAACTTAAGTATTTATTGTCTGATAAAATAAAATGACCATAATATACCTGCGGGGCTCAGTCTTGGCCAAATGCTAATATCTGGCTCGTAAACTCTATCTGTTATCGTATAAAGACATCACTTCAGCTACTCACAATTTTTGTCTTTTTGTATTTTTATTGATGCCACATAATTAAAAAAAAAGCAATTTCCAATGAGCTTTTTCCTCTAAATGTTACTGTACACTGCCAAAGAGTATTTAAGTGGGAGATAAATCAAATCAATATAATACTAGAAATAAAAACAAAAGCGATCTGTGTTTTCTAGATAAAAAGGTTGTGTGTCGCAGTTCATCAAGGCTTGATACGTACAGGCTAAACATACCTTTCAATTCGACTCAAAGAGAAATTAGCGAGCGACGAGAGGCTTCTATTTGTGTCATATTGTCACCTGCTGCACTGTGCCTAATGCTCGCAGGAGCCGCGACGCTTTCAAGTGACTGAATACAAAGTGAACCGTTGATTAGAAGCCAAGGCAGTTAGCAATCAGAGAGGAAATTGCTTTCTCTACCAATGAATAGCATATCAGGATCAATTAATGCTGTGGTGTCTTAATTAACTCACTCCAGATGAGGAAATAAAAATGAATAAATGTGTCGGGAGGAAAGGGACTAATGCAAACAGTCAAGGGCTTTATTAGACGAGGGTGGAAAACTGGTGCAGAGCACAATAGTAAACGGTCAAATTCAGTATATGCATTTACATGAGTGCTAATGGAAATGGAAATGTTATGCTAGGTGTTAAAGAGCTGGTCATTTGTTGTATTTCTTAGCTAATAATTCTCTCACTTGCCTACATCACTGAATTATCCTCTTAATGTCGACTGTCGCACATTTGCATCAAACTGTCTCCATTACAGAATCGATAGCTAGCGCATGTATTCCCCTGATGCCTGTTCGGACATATTCAATCTATACGTACCTGGTCAGGACACTGAAGATAATGGTGTGGCATCGATAAAAACATGTCTATCTGCTGAGAGGAGAAAACCTGCTTTATGACTTTTTCATTATTATTGACTTTTATACCTGTTGTCACAAATTTGCATCATACACGTTTCTATTTTATGTGCTTTTGTCAAATTAACACTTAGTTAGGCATTTGCTTGAAAGCAAACACACAGATAATTAATATTTCCTTTTAATATACTTGTATATACACTATATGGACAAAAGTATTGGGACTCGTTGAATTTAGGTGTTTCTTTTCTAACGGGTCTGGGATACAAAAAAACAATGACAAATGTCAGAATATAGTTTTAGATTGGGATAAATATCATATTGATTGATAATATTGATGTTTATATCTCAAATCAGCATGAACAGGACATCTTACAGCTATAGCCATATAGTTTATAAACATCAATATTTCCTTAAAGTTTAATGGAAGATTTTTCTTCCTAAGTGAGATGTGAAGAAAGTAGATAGTTGTGGTAGAAAATTATTACTTAGTCAGAGTACAAAAAAAATATTTTAGAAATTTAGAGGTAGAACATTTAAAATCATAGTCATTGATTAAAAAACTGCAATGCAATGATATTTATCATGTGTCCCAATACTTTTGTCCATATAGGATATGACTTAGGCAAGCTATGAGGCGAATGATATAGTAAAAAAAAAAACACACTCAGTTTCAAGGT
Organism: Sphaeramia orbicularis; assembly: GCF_902148855.1. Lineage (NCBI taxonomy): Eukaryota > Metazoa > Chordata > Actinopteri > Kurtiformes > Apogonidae > Sphaeramia > Sphaeramia orbicularis. The sequence continues at coordinate 40,724,361 of NC_043972.1, read as the reverse complement.
TTTGAAGTTATATATATATATATATATATATATATATATATCTATCTGATGTTAACACATTCCGTGTCTGTGTAACAGTGTTATACATGCGCTGTTCCTGCTGTGAAGGAGTAGAACAGAAACACTTAGGAAGCTAAGGGCAATCATGAGGATTTTTGTGAGAAATATGAGCTATAACCTCTAATCCAGTGCTTCTCAAACTTTTTACAGTGGAGTACACCCTGAAATATACTTTTTTAGGCAAGTACCCTCATCTCTTGCATTTTTGTTTGAAAAAAAATCAGGCAAAATTTGTTCCTGTGCCAAAGGTGTCTGTTTATATTTTCACAACTTTGTAAACAAACAACATATATTTAACTGTACTATAAAAAAAAAACTAACACATTTTTAAAAGTAAATTTTGTGTGCAAAATATAAACTGAAAAGTGCCCTCTTTTATCTATAAGAAAAAAATACATTGGTCATTAATTAATAAATGAATTGTCCATCAACAAAAAGTAATTACGTAGCTACTCAAATAAACTCATTTTGAATAATATAAAGTAGAAATGTTCTTAAAATGTTACCAAAACTTAAACAAGATGATTGACAATAAAACTATTATATGAATGTGTTTGCTGTGTTCAATGTATTTTTCCCCAAAAATTTCAAGTACCCCCTTGGCTTCTGCCAAGTACCCCTGGGGATACGCGTACCCCACTTTGGGAACCCCTGCTCTAATAGAATCAGTGTACAGCCTGTTATCATGGATGTGGGCTATAAAGTCACCTAATGGCATCAACTGAAGACCCCAACTTCACCAAATCACATCAGCATGTATGCAAATCTTCCACAGTATACCTTTAAACGACCCTGTGCAGCAAAAAGATAAGAAAGAAGCAGCATATTGTAAGTAAAATTCATGAAATGCAAACAGATACAAGACTCTGCACAAGTTTTGATCTGCAACAACTGGCTTCAATTTGCAAGATGTGAGCTCTACCATATGGTGCAAACGAGACAGAGACAATGTTTTTACCTTTATAGTAACACCAAACAGATCCATCCTAATCAGATACAAGATAAATAAAAACAAGTGCTTTACACCATGTGAAATCTCACCTTTAAAAGGTGAGATACAAGCTGACTCTGCCTCTGTGACAACAGTCACCCAGTAAGAGTGGAAATGCATCCAAGGCTCATGTTGCTGAGCTGATGCTCCCTCTGCCCACCTGCTCACAGCGTGCTCTCCAGAGGAAGGCCTTCCATCGACACTGTGCACGCACCTCCATGATTTATGAGCCATCTGTCGCGTCTGATGTTCCTGTCGTCTAAGACAGGATGTTCCCAGCTGGGATTCTGCACCGCTCTGCGTGGGCACTGCCTGGGCATGCCAAGGTCCACTGTAATTAAATTACAGCAAGCGGGAACAGAGCGGTCCCCGTAATACAGAAACGTCTAAAACAATAGGCACACTAGCTCTATCAAAGATTATCTACATCAGATGTGTACGTTCTGCAGCTACAATGAAAGTATTCAGACAAGATATTCGCAGTCTTTTTTTCCTCCTTGAAGAGAGAAAAAAAGAGAAACTTCACGGTAAGATGCTCAGCGGAAAAAAAGTCTGTTAAACTCAAATGACTTGTTTTAACAAAGTTGAGACACAGAAGTTAGAAGTTTACCCAGGTGTGTCCTCCTACAGGAAACATCAGTATGCAGATCATGGCAGTTGAGAAACACAGGTTGGGAAACAAAAAAAAACACCAACACTCATTGTGCTGAAATACCGGCAGTAGAACTAGTTCTCTGTCTGCAGTTGTTTCACATGCAATGAAGTAACTGCCAAAACAATTATTAGTCAAATTAGCATTCATTTGACGCTTATGTTTTAAGGTAGCTTCACAGTCCCAGTCAGTAGTAACATCTGCATCTGAATGTGCACCGTTTGTTCAGCTCCATCCCTGTCTCATGCCGTCATCTTGTCCTGTCCTGTTCACTCATGCACTGTTGTGACCTGCTGTTTACTTGTCTTGTTCTGTTCTGCTCTTTTTCCTCCAGACATGTCTTGTCCTGTGTCTTCCTGCCCTCTGTGATTCAACCTGCCATGATCGTTTACAGTACTGCACTCTTCTAGATGCTAACCAACTTCTAGATGGAACCATTTAATTTCATCTAATTCCTACATTTCTCTGTGCATTATATCTAAAAGAGGTGAAAATACCTCGAAAAATATTTAAGCAGCAGACTGGTTTTGGACACGGTGCCTAACATCTGGCAGCCATGTAAACAGCCTCTAGATTGATAGGTCCACCTGTGCATAGTCAAACCTATTCTCAGAGGAATTATGTTAGTTAGACTTCAACAGCTTTTCCTGTGAAATCTAGTGGCATGAAACAGGCTGTTTTTGCCTCAACACGTATTGTATTATTCTCTGGATGTTAATATCGGTGCTGCTTTATTGACCTGCACAGTAGTTTTAGTTAGTTGAAATCAGATCGGTAATTGGTGATTGAATTTATTTATTTTTTTACATGTTAATGTGAAATTTGCATTGAAGTCTGTGTTGTACTTGTAGTTTTTGTCATTTGTTGAATATGACTTGCTTTGATTGACTACTCATTTTAGTTCAGGTTCCACATACAGCCCAAAATGATCTGAGGTGGGCCGGACCTGTAAAATAGGTTTGAAATAACTTGATTGTGAATCTCAATGGACGACAACATTGCAAACACATGATGATCTTATAGAAATATGTTGTATTGCTGAACATGTAAACCTTAAAACAGTCTGTAAACTTTATCAAATGAGCTCAGCCTTCAGCATCTACAACTGTGGGCAAAGCTACGTTAGTTAGCATCTTACCTTATAGCAAGTAGGATCAAATTAACCCATAAAGACCCAAACATATACTGACGACCAAAACCATCTACTGATCTAAACTATTTAATACTTGTTGATCCATTAATCCTATCAATACATGTAAATAATTTGTGTAAAATGCAGGTTTTCATCTTTTCAGGGTCATCAGATATGACCCATTTGGACATTCAGAGGCTCTGTAGTTACCATGGAAACACTGTCATCTTCTACAACATTGATCCACCAGTAAAACTCATGGAGTTGGATCAATGACAGTGGATGGAGACAGTCGGTTTATGTTCAGTTAATGATATATTTTACTGAAAAAGTCATGTTTTCTTCAGTTTTCTCAGGTTTTGATATAATAACCCTCAACTTTAATCTGAGCTTTTTTGAACATCTACATGATCAGTTAAAGCTATAGTGTATGATGTGGCATCTTTAAACTTTTCTTTTGTCATCTTAAAATGCTCCTGTGTCAAATGAAAATGGAAAAGAAATGGACTATGAAACCTCAAATGTTCACGGACACTGGCAGAGTCCACCAGGGTGACCAGGTGTCCCGCTTTGTGTTTAACTTCACAGCATTATGACCATTTTTTCCACGTCCCACAAATTGAGATGATGCCCCGCATTCCATTGTCTCTGTCTCTCCAAAGTGCAGTACAGTCGCCTTTCATGATTTTCATTTTATAGCGGAGACAGTGCTATCACCATTGGCTGTGTCCGCTGTCAATCAACCAACATACACGTGGGGTCAGGAGTCCATCAACTTGTCACCGGCGTCTTCCTGAGCTCCGCCCACTGACACACAAAAAACAAAGGCAAAAGCCTCAGACACTGGCATGCAAATATTGGCGGAAATCATGGAAACTCTGCGCAAAAAAAAATGATGCAACTACAGAAAAGAATTGGAAAATGTTTAGAAGTGGGTGAAAGCAGTGGGGGATGATTCATAGAGGGTACTCTGCGAACTATGTCAAACTTATTTTTCTGTCGCACATGGAGGCGAGTACGACCTGAACCGACACACTGTATGTATCTGATGTTTGGTTAGATTTGATCCATATTCCCTTTTACTTATTTTTAAGTTTGGAGTTTGAACTGAGAGATTTGTGGTGACAAAATATGCTTTTTGTTTTTACAAGAAAAAAGTTGTTTAAACCTGTTCTAAAAAAGCAAAAAATAAATGCCCAGTGCAAAAATATGCATAGTGTGTGCAAACAAATTAACCCTTTCATGCATGAATTATGAGAACCTTAATCAAGATTTTTCTCTAAGTGTTTTTTATCCCACTTTAGGCATAAAAATAACAATTCTAATGATTTTTTTTAGCCTATTTTTTATGGAGTTACAAAAATGTCCACACTGCTGGACACCATACATTTGATTTGATTTAATTTGATTTGATTTGATTTATTTATTTTGAACATGCAAAAAAAAAAAAAAAAAAAAAATTAAAACAAAATAAAACATTCAAATGGACAGAATCTATCTCAAAGTACATACAAGTCTGAATTTTGCATTATCGAAAAGGAGTAGGAAGAAGTATGACATTTAGTTTTATAACCGAAGAAACTTGTATTTACTGATATACTGTGTGAAAACTATGAAATACAAACATGTTTAATGCTGCTAATCTGATGTTTTCTCACATTTTAACATACCTGCATGGAGATTATATGCAAAAAAAAAACAACAACTGTTAATTACAGTCTAATAACAATAAGCAGTTTTTTTTACTCTCAAACATCTTACTGCAGATCAGGTTTATCTAGAACAGCAAAGTTACAGTAATGGTATGAATTGCAGTGTATGGGATGGTGCATTAGCATCCACTGTGTTGGCTGATATGGAATTAAAACCACAAAATCCATGAATATACAAGAGAACACTTTTGAACAGCTGTCCACTAGAGTGACCAGTGTGCATGAAAGGGTTAATGAATATTTTTATTCCTCTTTAGGCATGAAAAAACAAACAAACAAAAAACAACAAAACAATGTGATTGACATTTTTTTATTAACCTATTTTTCACAGTTGCAAAAATGTCCACTCAGCTGGACCTCATGTGTTTAATTTTTGAAGCAAAGGAACATGTATTTACTGATACAAAGTGTGAAAACTATGAAATAAAAATATTTTTAATGCTGCTAATCTGATGTTTTCTCACATTTTAACATACTCTAATACTAGTTATTACTCACCTCATGGAGATAATATGCAAAAAGAAAAAAAAAAAAAAAAAAAAAAACGTTAAAAAAAAAAAAAAAAGACCCTGTAAATTACAGTCTAACAACAATTACCGATTAATTTACACTCAGACATGTTACTGCAGATCAGGTTAATCGAGAACAGCAAAGTTACTGGAATGATATGAACTGCAGTGTATGGGATGATGCACAAGCGTCCACTGTGTTGGCTGATATGGAACTAAAACAACAAAACCCATGAATATACAAGAGAACAGCTGTAGAATAACTGTCCACTGTAGTGACCACTATGCATGAAAGGGTTAAATTATCGTTATTCATATTTATAAGCTCGACAATAAGATGCACATTGTTTAAAAATCCAGACTTTGTTCCAGCATTACAGTTACATGTCCCACATTGTCCCACACAAACACAACCCTTGTCCCGCACGTGGCCCATAAGCACCTGGTCACCCTGGAGTCCGCACGCTCACGGTACGGCCCACTCCACCCAGGTGATGAGGTGCAGTGAAGACCCAGCACTGCACAGACCAGACCCTTAAATACAGGGTCTACTAATGAAACAGGAGCCGCTTCAGGTGGATGATGTGTCTGATTGCTGAGGGAGGGGTAGGCGAAGCGGACCGGACCTCCACCTCTGCTTCCACCGCGTGCATCAGATGAGAGGAGAGCGTCAGAGCTCATGCAGGGTGAGCGGGCGGGGCTTTGGAGGGAAGCGTGTAGAAGCCGATACTGTAATAACGGCCGATAACGTAATAAATTTGCCATTTTTAAAATGTAATAGCCACTGTATAAATGTATAAATGTAAAAACCACGGTGCAGTGGTTAGTACTCGTGCCTCACAGCAAGAAGATCCTGGGTTCGATTCCAACACCAATCGACGGGGGGTGGGACCTTTCTGTGTGGAGTTTGCATGTTCTCCCTGTGTCTGCGTGGGTTCTCTCCGGGTACTCCGGCTTCCTCCCACCATCCAAACACATGCACTAATAGGTTAATTGGTTAATCTAAATTGTCCATAGGTGTGAATGTAAGAGTGATTGTTTGTCTCTATATGTTCAGCCCTGTGATGAACTGGCGACTTGTCCAGGGTGTACCCCACCTTCGCCCCTATGTAGCTGGGATAGGCTCCAAGCCAACCCCGTGACCCTAGTGAGGATAAAGCGGGTTCAGATAATGAATGAATGAATGAATGAAAATGAAATAGGCCAATAACGTAATATCTGGCCAATAATGTAATAAAAGTCCTGAACTGATAATGTAATAGCTTTTGGCCAATAATGTTAAAACCTATTGGCTGGTTATTACATTATTGGCCTGGTAAAAAAATGTCTTTGCAAATGTAATAACTGAGCCAATAACAAAATAAGTTATAACGTTATTGGCCAAAAGCTATTACGTTATCGGTTCAGGTCTTTTATTAAGTTATTGGCCAGATATTATGTTATTGACCTATTACATTTTAAAAATAGCAAATTTATTGTGTTATTACGTTATCGGTTGTTATTACATTATTGGCCTCTACAAGGCGGGTTGTTCATGTTCAAATTTTTACTAAGTGCTGTGAGAAATGCCACATCAGTAGGTATCGCTTTAATTAAATATAGGAAAATATCTGATGTATACTTAAAAAGGCAAAATACAGAGTATCATATTAGAATAAATGGTGATAAATCAGTTAAGAAAGGTTAAAAATAGAGAAAAATTCATTCACAAAAAGTAATACAGAGTTATTATGAGTTAAGACCTAACAAACTAAACTAACTTTACAGCGCATGTATAACCAGCCCATATAATCCTTAACACAAAATGATGACAGATATTTAGACAGTACCTCATAGTTAATCATTTTCAACCCGTACACAGTAAATTTGCCAGTGTAAAAAATGCACTGTCAAAGTATTTTAATTCTTTCAGAGTTATTCCAACAATGGACAGAGTAAAATTTAACATGATGACTTCCAGTGTCGGTGAAAATAATTGGCGTTTACAGAGGTTTTACACTGTCAGTGTCATATATTCAGTGTTAAAGTAAACTGACTCTCTCAAAGTTAATTCAACACCGATAAGAGCAAGATACAGTAGCAGTGTTAAAAAATAATGACTCTGAAAAGCCCCGCCCACTTACCTCTGTGCTCAAACTGAGTGAGAAGTTGGACTCTGGCGTCGCCATCTTCCTCGATTTGAAAAATTGCGTTTGTAAGTTTGTGTAAAATAAACTATTGCTTTTGTAATTTCATCCAAGCAGATTCTGTGTGCAAGAATATAGTTACATCGTCATTGTCAATGTTGGGTACGTGTTTTCAAATACCGAATTTCAAATGGAAAACGTGATATCAGGTCGGCGGCTTTAATTTTACATGTCATTTTATGCTTACTTTTAATTGCAATATTTCATTTTTACTTAGAATAAACTGGGTACAGAAATAATAGTATCTTTTTTTCACCCCTGCAGATACTGGGACTATAGTACATCACATGTAACACCGGTAGGAGGCAGTTAGAAATCAACACTCTTTGGAGTAATTTATTTATCAACATGTAGTGTTAAGTAGGTTTAACACTGGAAAAGTTATTTCTTAACACTTAACTCTTCAGTGTTGAATGTGAATAACACTATGGGTGTTACTTCTCACATAGTGTAAAACTTGATTGACACAAATTAGTGTATTGTAGTGTAAAATATTAACTCTTACTAGAGTGAAGTTGACTCTGGAAATGTAACTCTATGTTCAGTGTAAATTTGACACTTTATAGATACGGACCATATGTCCACTGAGGTAGTGTTAAAATGAACTCTTTAAGTGTTATATAAACACTGGCGATTTTACTGTGTATAATGTTTGGAAATCTGTTAAAAAAAAAAAAAAAAAGAAGTCATTTCCACCAGATGTTGACAGTTTTCTTATAATTAAAGGTTGGTTAGTTAGAAAGTTAGATTAAATGTTTCAAGAGCCTTAAATCTTTTTTTCTGCAAAAGTGAAGAGCTTTACGCAGGAGCACAAGGAGAGGTTCAACTTTCCAAAGTGATTGAATCTGAGAGGAACGGCCTTCACTCGCAGCTGCAGCACCTGGCATCAGATCCACCCGCTCTGCCCTGGTTATTCCCTGAATGACACCCCATTCATCTCAGATCACTGAGTCTTCAGGTGGAGTTGCTTCATTCCCCTCAACCCAAAACACCAGACAGGCTTCTCTATTGATGCTATATTTATAAGGAGGTAGTTGCGGAGTGAAACAGGGATGATGTGCCTCAGGTCTCCTTACCTGCAGTGTGTGTCAACCCACAAGTTCCCCCAAGCATAAGAACTGTTATCTGATGTGAACTACTGCCTTGATCCACCCTGACATGCATCAGTGTTAGAACATGTGCCATGATGTATGAGCAACATCCATTATTGATCGTTTAACAGAGAAAGGTACCGTTCCTTCAGAGCCATTACATGATTACCGACCACCCTATTACAGACAGCACTTTTCAGCTTCAAATATTGGTAGATAACTTATTTATCATTTATGCTTTAGATTTTTTTTAAGATCTGTGTTCATAATTCAGCTCTGTGTCAAGCTCTGTTTTTATTTATTTATTTATTTTTTAATTTAATTTAACCTTCAGATAGATAGATAGATTTGCGTAATTCAAGATTATTTTTGCTGAATTCAAGATTTTTTTTGCTGAATTCAAGATTTATTTATTTTTTGCTTAATTCAAGATTTTTTTTTCTGAATTCAATATATTTTTTTGCTGAATTCAAGATTTTTTTGCTTAGTTCAAGTTTTTTTTTTTTTTTTTTTTGCTGAATTCAAGATTTTGTTTTTGCTGAATTCAAGAGTTTTTTTTGCTTAACTCAAGATTTTTTGTGGCTTAATTCAATTCAGGTAGATAGATAGATAGATAGATAGATAGATAGATAGATAGATAGATAGATAGATAGATAGATAGATAGATAGATAGATAGATAGATAGATAGATAGATAGATAGATAGATAGATAGATAGTGTAAATCATGTATTTTTCTATGTTTAATTTACTGATCATGTAGAGGTTCTTAAAAGCTCAGATGTAAACATTTTCATTACATAATTTTACCTTTTTTCACTCTAAAACATAAAGGAAAGTTTGGAGTTGATATTGTTTATATATTATTATGGTATTATTTCACTGGTCCAGCCCACTTCTGAACTAAAATGAGTCTGACACCCCTGGATTAAAGGATCAACAGGAATTAAATAGTTTAGATCAGTAGATCATTTTGGTCGGTTATGGGTTAACTAGGAAAAAAAGCTCACTGAGATTAAAAATGTCTTTTTTAAGAGTGTCCTGGCCAATAACACTTTGAAATGATTTATCACCATTTATTACAATATTATCCTCAGTATTTTGCATTTTTTTCAGTGTAAATCATGTATTTTTCTATATTTAATTTACTGATCATGTAGAGGTTCTTAAAAGCTCAGATTGAAAATGATGCTTATTATATCAGAAACAGAGAAAACTGAAGAAAAAGTGACTTTTTCAGCAAAGATATGAATAACTGAACATAAAAACAAGTGTCTCCATCCACTGTCATTGATTCAACTCGATGGGTTTTACTGGTGAATCAATGTTGTAGAAGATGGTGGCGTTTCCATGGTAACTACGGAGCCTCTGAACATCATCTAATGACCATGAAAAGCTGACAAACTGCACCAGTTATTTACATGGATGGATAGGATCAGTGCAGGGGTGTCAAACATGGGGCCCGAGAGCCAAATCCAGCCCACCAAAAGGTCCCGTCTGGCCTGTGGGATTAATTTGTAAAATGCAAAAATTACAGTAACAATATTATAATCATTTCAGTTCAGGTTCCACATTCAGATCAATTTAATCTCAAGTCAAACATGATTATAATAACCTATATATAATGACGTCTTGATATAAACATTATCATGTAACTTTACTGTATTTACACTAAAAAAAACTATCATTTCTCAAAAAAAAAAAAAAAAAAATGACCTGAGTAAATATGAACAACCTAAAATGTCTTAAGCGCAATTTTAACAATATTATGTCAGTTATAAATGTTTCGTGTATTTGTAGAGCCACTGTGATCTGTAAATTGTAATGCACATATGTAAATGATAAATTAAGCATAAAATTGTTAAAATTGCACTTATTTTTCTTAAAGTAATTCAGTTTGTTTCTGTTATTCATATTGTTATAAAGGATAGTCTGTAGATGTAAACATTTTCACTATTTAACTTTTCTTTTTTTCACTCGAAAACATAGAGGAAAGTTTGGAGTTGACATTGTTTATATGATATTATTTCACTGGTCTGACCCACTTCAGATCATATTTGGCTGAATGTAGCCCCTGAACACAAATTAGTTAGACACTCCTGGATTAAAGGGGTCATATTTAGCTAAACCCACTTTTATTAGTCTTTGGTTCATTTATTTGTGTATTCGGACCCTGATAGTTCCTAAAGTTTAAATCTGAACCCTCCAGGTGCTGCAAAGTTATCTTTATATTCATGTTGGCAAAAATCGAGTGGATTTCTACAACCTGTTTTAATTCCTGCTTAATTTGTTACGTCTATAACTAGTTACGTCATGACATTTGCACATATAAGGTCAAGATTTCTGATGAACATTTCTCAGAGTACGACATAATTTTTTATCAGCAGCAGTGGTTGTAGTGCAAACTGAAAATATGTCCAAAGTTGGAGTCGATTACCTAAAATGTTCAGTTGTTGGTTGGAGAGGACAGAGCAGCACAGCCAATAACCTGGAGGGGGCGGGGCCTAAAGTGGCTCATGTGCATTTAAAGGGCCAGTGTAACCCGTTCAATATATATGATTATATAATGACAAAAATTTGGGTTAAATTGTCATTTTCATTCATAGTTTATACATATCTGGTGTCTTCCTTATTGTACAGTCTGTTTGGGGTGTTAGTCCTCCAGCCACACCCACTTCTTCTTCATGTGTCCCCCCGTAGTGTTTGTGTATAAATTCCCTGTGTGCCCGTAACTCTCCCCTTTTTCATATTGTCTCTGGCAAGAGGTTAGTATCCATATCGTCACATCCCCTGTATTTGTACATTTATTTGCTAATATTTGTTATTATTTGTGTTATCCATGTTTGTTAAGTTGTGTTTACTTTGATGTTGAACTTGTTGGTTTTGTTGTCTGCTCCGTGCGGTGTTGACTTGGTGTTTTTGTCATTGTGGATCTGGATACAGGGCACGAATTAGCATCCCAGCTAACTGTTTTATTTTTATTTATTTATTTATTTATTTTTCTCTTTTCTTTTTTTTCTCTTATTCTTTTTTTTTTCTTTCTTCATTTATGGGCTCAGCTAACTGTTTTATAATCTTGTTGTCCAGGGTAAATAAATGGAGACTGCCTCCATATGAATCACTGTGTCTTGGGTTTATACTCGTCCAACACCACAACGCAGACGGAATAGTCCAGTCACACCAGCGCTCAAAATGACCTTTCTTGTGTCATTATTCAGAAATAGGGTTGAAGTTGGACCTGTGGAGTTGAATTAATGAGGAATTCAGACCCAAGCATAGCATTTACAGTTTATGTAGACCACAGGGAAATGTTTTAAAATGACTAATTCCATTTTTAAAAAAAAAGCAAAATATCACTCCTTTAATAGATCATCAGGGATTAAATAGTTTAGATCTGTAGATGGTGATGGATGTTTGGGTCTTTATGAGTTAACTGGGAAACAAAGCTCATTGAGATTAAAAAATTATTGTTACCTCTGCCAGGAGGTATTGTGATCACTTTGCTTTGTGTGTTTGTTTGTTTGTTAGCAACTTTACGGGAAAACTATTCCAACCATCTTTACCAGATTTTACCCACAGATAGGCCTAGGCCCTGGGACAAACCCATTAAATTTTGGGCCAAGTAGGCCAAAGTTCAAGGTCATAGCAAGGTCACAAAATCTCAAATGTTCCTATCTCTCATCATTGAGCAATTTTTGAAAATTCATAAAAAATTCAAAACGCCTCCGATTAGCTTCCAATTTGATACACCCATAGCTTATAACAATATCTTGTGTCTGGCGCAAAATCGTCCACATCCACTGTGGAATGTGGACTCTGTGGACATTTCAATTTAACACTGAAAATCCCATTTACAATACATTTTTCATTATAACTCAACAAATATTGATTGGAATTTAATATAATTCGACATACACATGACTGGTACCAAGCTACAACTTTGTACGCAATATCGCTCCATTTCTCTTCCGTTATGCTCTGTTGACTTGGGTTATTTTTTATGCAGCATTTTCAAATAATCGTAAAAAAATGCAATTCGTGAAATATTATTATCTTCTCTTAAAATTCAAATTCTATAAACAAACAAATAAATAAATAAATAAAAACTACAGACCCCCTGTACTGAAGACCTATAGTTCAAATCTTTTAATTCAATCAAACTATAACTATAAAAATTTAAAACCTATAAAAACTTATTACCATGTTTGACCGCAATTTTTCTGCTGTATAGAACAACCTTGAAACTGTTTAATTTAAAAACAAATAGTCGATCCACACATGCACACTGTCCGGGGTGCTTGGTGGAGGTTTGCGTTCTCTGAACACTTGTTTAAAAGTGTCCTGGCCAATACAACAGCAGCAGAAGTCACACAAAATAGAAATGACAGCCATACATCCACACTAAAAATGTACATAAAACACAATAAAACTCATTTCTATTACCGGTGTATCAAGGTAAACTCCACAAAAGGAAGAAAGGTGCAACTTTTCACCAGACTACTCATCCACTCTATTATCTGTCCATACAAAGAAACTGGGAACTCAAGCTAGTGTTGCATGATAATCACAGATTTCAACACGGAGTAACCATATGGTGTGTTCGCCTCCATGTCTGGGAAAAAAAAAAAAAAGTAATAATGCTACGTTATGTGCAATAAAAATTTAAAAAAAAAAAGACACATTCTATAGCGTAACTACAATATATCACACAAGACATGGTGATGTTGAAACTAAGGCAGTTCGACAACAATAAAAGTTATGGTGCCAAGCAGAAGGAGACAACATTATGATTCAATGAACTTCTTCTGTGTGTCTTTGTTGTCCTGCCCCGGGCAATAGCGAAAACTCCTGAGGAAACATCTGGCATATCAAGGAGACAGTTTTCTGCGGCTCACTTTCCCACATATCCAAAACAATATCAGAGAACAGCGAGCGCCTCTCCACACCAGGGCTGGCTCTAAAAATAGCTGATGCCAAATAATTCTGATCAGCTTCCCGTTGCCTGAGGGGTTCTCCAGTTTGAACGTTGGCGTCTTGGTCAAATTCAAAGACGACATCACCGAAGTTTATGTCGGATGTGCTCGTGTTTATTATGTACGCGCATCACAGCAAATCCAACAATGTCCAGATTCAGCAAAATACATTTACATTATAAACACACCACATACAGGATTTCATTTTAATGTCATTAGGGTCATATCCCCTTTACTAACCCTTTATCGGGCAAGTGACTATTTTTGGTAATTTCAGCAAACATTAACCCTTTATCAGGCAAGTGACTATTTTTGGTAATTTCAGCTAACATTAACCCGCTACTGGACAAGTGACTATTTTTGGTAATTTCTGCACACATTAACCCTTTGTCAGGCATGTGACTATTTTTGATAATTTCTGCAAACATTAACACTTTATCGGGCAAGTGTCTACTTTTTGGTAATTTCTGCAAAAATTAGCCCTTTATCTGGCAAGTGACTATTTTTGGTAATTTCCACAATCATTAACCCTTTATCGGGCAAGTGTCCATTTTTGGTAATTTCTGCAAACATTAACCCTTTATTGGGCAAGCGTCTATTTTTATTAATTTCTGCAAACATTAACTCTTTATTGAGCAAGTGACTATTTTTGATAATTTCTACAAACATTAACATTTTATCGGGCAAGTGTCTATTTTGGTAATTTCCGCAAACATTAACCCTTTATTGGGCAAGTGACTATTTTTGGTAATTTCCACAAACATTAACCCTTTATCGGGCAAGTGACTATTTTTGGTGATTTTTGCAGACATTAACTCTTTATTGAACGAGTGACTATTTTTGGTAATTTCTGCAAACATGAACCCTTTATCAGGCAAGTGACTATTTTTGGTAATTTCCGCAAACATTAACCCTTTATCAGGCAAGTGACTATTTTTGGTAATTTCTGTATTCATTACAAAACAATGATAGCAACAGTTCCAACGAGGACAGTGAGTCCCCAATCTCAGGTCCAATGTGGTCTCCAGGGTCTGTAAGGTCCACCTCTGCATGAACAGTGAGTGTACCTGCTTTGTTAGGTACCATGAAGTAATGGTACTAATGTAAGGAATGATGTTCAAAGGGAGAATGTGGATGCGGACAGGGGTCTGGATCAGCACTGATGTCGGTCTAATGTTCTAAAAGTGATGTTCTTTTCACCTTACATGTCTTTGTCTTTTATTTTTATATATACTTCTTGGATTTTTTTTTTGGTCACTTATGGGTAAGGAACCAAATATGGTAACATCATTGACCTTGATTTTCTATATAACTATAACACATTTTGAAATATTTCACAAAAGTAATAAAGTCTTGTTATGTCCTCCAATAACACGCTAAGGTTGAAATGTAGAACTTCAGAGTATTTCTATGGGTGCCCTATAAAAGGTTAAACATGGGTCCAGTGCCGTGCCTCGGTGAAGTCCAGAACCAGGTTACTTTTTATATCACTACGCAGATTTTATAGAAATTTTGAAGCTGTAAATAGTGAATACGAGTGATTTTTTTTTTGTCAGTTTATGACCTCATAACAGTTGTTTTATTGCATGTTTTTACTTTTTAGCGAGTACTGCTGGGATGTTTTATGGCAAGAGGAAGGACACTGTTGTCATGGCAACCAACGAGGAGGTAGATGACGTTGTTGAATAACACACTAAGGTTGAAATTTGAGTGTCCTATAAAAGGTTAAACTCAGATTAACACTTAATGTAATTTGCAGGTATTTCTAAATGTGAAAATACAGTAAATTACATGTGATTTTCTGTATTTTCATTTCGTTTTTATTTAAATGGATTAGCTGACAACCACAAAATTAATTGTTATTTTTTCTGATAACTCAATAATTCATTTAATCAATCCATTTTAGAATTTGGATTTTTTTTTTTTTTTTAAATCCATTCTTGAATTTCTTACATTAGAATATTTTGCGGTTTCTTTTCCTCCTCTGTGACAGTGAACTGAACATCCTTGTGATGCGGACCAAACAATATATTTAAGAATACTACCTTCAGATTTTGGAAACCCTGATTTTTTTCATTTTTTTTTTAATATGTTGTTAAATGCTTATAGACCGCAGCAACGAGCAGTTCATTGAAATAACATTGAAGTGCTGTATTTTCTCAAATAATGGCCCAGGGCTTATCTTTTATCTGCAGAAGACACTGAAGGACAGATAGACATTTATTTCTAATTTCTTCTCTTAAATTTGTAGATATGGTCATTTTTAGAGCTAAACTAAATTTGAACCTCATTTGTGTCAATAAATGTCAGTTTTATAAAACAAACAAACGAAAAACACACAACACACACACCTGCAGTAACTGAAACTAACAGAAATTCAAATGAGTGATTATATTATTGAATATGTTCAGTGGTGAACATAATGCTTTACCAGCACAACATTACATGACAAGAAGGCTGTTTTTTTTTTTTTTTTAAATGTTTGTGTCAAACTCCATCTTTGCTACTAATAAGGACCCAGCTTGTACTTGGGTCCTAGATTTATGTGCGGAAATACAGAAATAACAATAACAAAAGATTGTGGTATTAGATTTCATTGTGAGCTATATCATGGAAGGATGGAAGTGGTTGTTTTCACCACTACTGCTGCTGGAAATCTGATTATAAATTAAGCAAAAATCATATTCATAGATGAGATAATGTATTAATATTTCATTCATGCTATGTTTAGTGGCATATATTTATTTAATGTCATTCCATTGTTATGAAAATTAACATCACCGGCTCATCCACATCAATAACATACTGTGTTTTTTTAAATTTGAACATTACTGTAAACACCTGATATATACATTTATAATTGACATATAACACCTGCCTCGTGATTTCCTACATATTTCATTAAAAAGATGTCACATATTAAGCCTTTATTTCCATCCTTTTATAGACAAAATGACAATGAATTGGAACATGAGTGTATGATAAACAGAATCATTAACTGTTCTCATTAATTACACATTATTACATTTATAATGTGCAGGTGAATGTTAGCTCACTAAAGCTTCAACACTCAACATTCTCCAATTGGTCAAAATTAAACGTTCCTATTTCGGTAAGAAAAATAAAAGCATCCTTTAAATTTTCTTCCTCTGTAACAACAGTATAACATGCTGCTTTGTAGGAACATTTCTGTGCCTGCGCTCTGTTTGAGAGGGAGTTTTAGCATGAGGGATTTGCAAGATGAATCAATATGCTGCCTGCATGCTGAGATAGTGACATGGGAGACAAAGAACAAGGCTATTTCCTAAAGGAATTACGTGAACCACGCTGTGCAAGAACTTCAATAATGTTTCAGATGAAACACCAACACATAATTGACTCGCAGTATCAAGGAAAACATCTCATATATGTGTATAAGGTGCACACACAGCAGAAATGGAGCGTATAGTGTGGCGCTAATAAGGTGCGACACTGAACTTTAACCTCCGTCAAGTTTGTACTTTTCTTGGAGCCCTTCAGCAGAACACAGGTATTTAAGGCATTTATAACTGAAGTAAAGTGAATTAATGGTTGTGCAACAAACAACAAGCAGCAGGTGAGAATATTTATATTATGACATTTGTCTTTAAAGGTATAAAGTGTAACATTTACACATGAGAATGTAAAAAAACATCATATATTGTTGGGTTATGTACTAAGATGACATCAAATGTTACTATAAAAGTTAGCATTCAGAGAAATATGTCACTTTATTCTGTGTAACCAGTGGTTACAATGAACCATGACATCATATCCCCTTTATTAACATTTACACTGAATGTTAACAACAGCTTTTCCATTAGAATGACACAATAATAATAATAATAATAATAATAATAATAATAATAATAATAATAATAATGGATTAGATTTCTCTAGCACTTTTTTGTTCACTCAAAGCTCTTTACATTATTGACCCATTATTCATTCGCTCTCACATTCTCCCTCTGGTGGTGGTAAACTACACCTGTATCCACAGCTGCCCTGGGGCAGACTGACAGAAGCATGGCTGCCAATTCACTCCTACAGCCCCTCCGACCACCACCGAACATTCATACGCATTCATACACCAGTGTGAGTGGCACTGGAGGCAAGGAGGGTGAAGTGTCTTGCCCAAGGAGACAACAGATTGACTAGGATAGAGTGGCATTCGAACTGCCAACCCTTCGGTTATTGGACGACCCGCTGTCCCACCTGTGCCATGGCCGCCCCAATACAATGTCATATAAACACAATGACATTAACATTATTCTGTTAACACAGGGTTACTTTCTGACACCCCCCCACAAATTATTAAATTTTGGCGGTGGTGGTGGAGGGGGGCTGAACTGCCTTGGCGGAGGTCTGCACTCTCCAAATGCTTTTCTAGTTTATATTTATTTTTTGATTTTTTAATTAATTTATTTATTTTTTAACCACTTATGGGTAAAGAACCAAATATGGTAACTTCATTGACCTTGATTTTCTATATAACAATAACACATTTTGAAAAATTTCACAAAAGTAATAAAGTCTTATGTCCTCCCATAACACGCTAAGGTTGAAATGTAGAATTTCAGAGTATTTCTATGGGTGTCCTATAAAAGGTTAAACATGGGTCCAGTGCTGTGCCTCAGTGAAGTCCAGAACCATGTTGGTTTTTATATCACTGCACAGTGGTTCAGAGAAATTTTATAGAAATTTTGAATCTATAAATGGTGAATATGAGTGATTTTTTTTTTGTCAGTTTATGACCTTATAACAGTTGTTTTATTGCATGTTTTTACTTAATGGTTGTGCTACAAACAACAAGCGGCAGGTGAGCACATTTATATTATGATGTTTGTCTTTACAGGTATAAAGTGTAACATTTACACATGAGAATGTAAAAAAATGTCATATATTTTGTTGACTTATGTAGTAAGATGACACCAAATGTTCATTCAGGGAAGTATGTCACTTTTTTCAACATTTACATTGAATGTTAACAACAGCTTTTCCATTAGAATGAGACAATACAATGTAATATAAACACAATGACATGAACATTACCACATTATTCTGTTAACACAGGGTTACTTTCTGGCACCCCCCCATGCCTGAAAAAATTTGTGGGACAAGGGGTGGTGGTGGTGGGGGGTTATATGGCTCCGTAGAAAAAGCTGTAAGAAAGTGAAAGTGAGCTCCCTTCAGCTTAGCTTTGACTATCTGCTGCCCCCCAAAATTTGCAACTGAGGGGGGCGATGTGCCGGACAATGTGCCAGATGATGTGCAGGATGATATGCACCCCCCCCCCCCCAGACACACACCCCTGGGCACATCCTCCAGTTGAGAATCACTGTGTTAACATAATGCTCAGTAATAATAGTGAAAGCAACAACTCCCATGATTCCATGCTATTTCATGATGTCATCAACTGCTACATTTTTATTGTTTAAACTGACATTTAACATTTAATAACTGATGCATTACATTATAGTTACTATTATTCTTTCTTTAAATAAATTTTTCAAATTTCATTGTTCACACAATGACAATAAGGGCTATTCTATTCTATTCTTTTCTATTCTATTCTATTCTCTAGACTCTGCATTTCAATATAAAATTTTCCTACACTAACTCAAAACACATGGTTTTAAACTGACAATTTTGGCACAAATTTTATAAGATAAGATATACTTTATTCATCCCCCAAGGGTGTACAGCAGCATCAAATACAATAGAACAAAATAAAGAGAAGATTTAAAAAATAAATAAACAAGCAAACAAACAAATAAATAAAAAAAAAAAAAACTATATTAAAATAATAGTAAATACACAGATAAAACAGAAGTGACCTGGTTTTCTAAGGTATTCCTTCAGTTTGTGACTCTGACGTGAATTAAGTCTGTTTTTATTTAGTTCACATGAAGACCAGATGCTTTGACAGAGTCCAGGTCATCTGTCGAGGCAGTTCATACCTGTCTGATGTCACGCTGGGTTGTTGATCTGTCCCTTTAAATCCTCAACCACAGACGTCCTCCACTACTAGGATCCAAACCAGGTTCAGTTACTCTGAGTTTTTGTTGAAAATCTGTTCTTAATTTCCCTCTTTGCGACAACAGAGCTCCAGTTTATCACACAGTCAATACTGATCTATTATAGTGTGTCTAATCTGCGCTCACAGCAGAATGAAGCCGTCTGTGCTGCTGTTAGTTACACCTGTGTTTTTTACTGTTATGGAAAACGAAGGCGACTATTGTGGAAGAAGCTTTTTGGCACGATTCATGTCCTTTTCTGCTTGTAATTTTGAGCAAATAATCATCCGCATAATTTTACACAAATAGGTTTAAGCCCCCGAAGCATCTTCATATGCATGCATAATTATTTTCACAACAGCTGTAACAGTCTATAAAAGATCCCAAATTTGGATTTTTTTTTTTTTTAATATGTGACATTGGTAAAAGTCACAATAAGCCCACAAGGAACACACTTTTTTTTTTCCTCTGAGAATGAGGACAAGAGCTCCTAGAGCTCCACTGACCTCTGTAATCATCGGGTGGTTGAAATTGAGGTTACATTTGCTTTAGGTGTTGGCAATTAATTCAGACTGGGGCCCACTCCAGACTTTTGTCCCCATTTTTCCACTAGATTATGGCACTCCTCACCTTAATACAACTACATGCTGCTTCAAAACTAAGTCAAATGGATGCACGGGGATACAACAACAGTGTCTAGAGAAATAATGAAATAAAATAAAAAATAATAAAGGTGTCTTTTCTAGTCCATACCACACATTTTAGGGGGTTTAATTCAGCATAGGTGTCAAACATATGGTCCGTGAGCCAAAACCTGCCCATGGGGTGAAATTTATGAAATATTCTTTATGAAATACAAAAATTACAGTGAAAAAATTAACCCCTTAATGCTTGAATTTATATAGAAGTAAAAAATGTAATATTTGTGTTTTTGCTTTCTAGTAGATGCTAGATTAAGTGGAGATTATTAATTTGAGTACAGAACATAGAATAGATAGAGTCTGGGTATGTTGCATATTTGTGACAACAGGCAATAAAGGAAAAACAAACAAACAAACAAAAAAACAAAATAAAACAAATGGTGCCAGGCACAACAAACCCTCGATTCCATCGATCAAGCTGATGTCATCATGTCTATGTGTGTGCTGATGCCAGCATATCAACTGCTTTTATGTATGTGCCAAGTCTGAAGTAAATTGAAAAAAAATGTATGTTTTTATAGACATTTGAAATTTCACCCATTATAAGTGAATGGGAGAAAAAAAAAGATTGTAAAAATTCATTAAAAAATTTGAACTTTGACCTACTTTTCCCAAGATGCAATGACATCTATTCTGGGTCACTGTCAGTCTATAACCAAAATTTGGTATGAATTCAACCAATATTTTTGCAACATTTGAAATTTCACCCATTATAAGTAAATGGGGGGAAAAAAAAAGATTTTAAAAAATTGATATATTAGTGGAACTTTGACCTACTTCCCCCAAATGTAGTCAGATCTATAAACCCAATTTGGTATGAATTCAACCAATAGTTTTGCTGCTAGTGTTAACAAACAAACAAACAAACAAACCAATCCTTGGGGAGATGGGGTAAAAACAAAACACATTTTCTGGTCTCAGGCATGGAGATGGTTTTATTGATGCCAAATTATTTTCGGTGTCCTGACTGTAACACCAACTATTTTAACTATTATCCAAACAAACAGAGCTCAAGCTTTTAATTTGGAACATAGATGTCAAAGTCATTTTAGCTCAGGTTCCACATACAGATCACTTTGATCTAAAGTGGGTCAGACCAGTAAAATATCATGATAATATTTAAATAATGACAACCCCAAATTTTTTATCTTTATTTTAGTGTAAAAAAAAAAGTAAAATTACTTGAAAATATTTACATATAGAAACTATCCTTTCACAAAAAGTGTGAATAATCAGAACAAATATGAACAACCTGAAATGTCTTAAAAGAAATAAGTACAACAATAATAATAATAATCATAATAATAATATTCTGTCTGTTACTAAATGTTTTGTGTCTTTGTAGATCCACTGTGATCTGTAAGTTGTAATGTACATGTGTATAAATGATAAGATGAGACATAATATTGTTAAAATTGCACTTATTTGTTCATGTTATTGGAGTTTGCATGTTCTCCCCGTGTCTGCGTGGGTTCTCTCCGGGTACTCCGGCTTCCTCTCACCATCCAAAGACATGCCCTGATAGGTTAATCAGTTAATCTAAATTGCCCATAGGTGTGAATGTGAGAGTGATTGTTTGTCTCTATACGTCAGCCCTGCGATGAACTGGCGACTTGTCCAGGGTGTACCCCGCCTTCGCCCCTATGTAGCTGGGATAGGCTCCAAGCAACCCCCGTGACCCTAGTGAGGATAGAGCGGGTTCAGAAAATGAATGAATGTTCTTGTTATTCACATTTTTAAGGAAACTTAAAAGCTATAAACATTGTCACAGAGTAACTTTTACTTAAGTTGTACTTTTTCACTGTTATTATTTCAATAGTCCGGCCCACTTGAGATTATACTGGGCTGTATGTGGCCCCTGAACTAAAATGAGTTTGACACCCCTGGTCTAAAGGGGAAAGCCTTCTGTACTGAAATAATTAGCTTGCATTTCTATGTCACCGCTGCCCATGTGCGACTGAACTCATTTCATGGCAAAAGAAATAAATCACTCTCTGCAAATGCCACTGTCACAGCAGGACAAAACCTTTAGCATTTTGGAACTCAAGCTCCTAATTGCAAATAAACATGACTTATAATGTTGTGTGTCACATTTAGTTTTACAATCTGTTTTGCCTGGTATCTTAATACACTGGCTGGGCACAAAATACAGTCTCACATGTAATATTTAACTGCACCAACTTTAGTTTTGATCACAGGAGACATTCACTGTGTCATCTGTTTTGCCACATAATGTTTATGTAGAGTCACAATAAGGTTCACACATTTTTTCCTTCCATAGTTGTGTTAATTTTTCATTATCAATGATGGAGAATCGGACCGCTGCATCAAGTCTACATCACATCTTAAATTAGACTTTATGGAGGTTAATCCATGTGTGTAAATAATGTCTCATTCTCCCTGAACCATTCTGTCCCAAACCTGATGATCCTGATCAATCCTGGCATTGTCCAATCTGTTTGACATTAGAGACATGAGAGGACCCTCCAAAGGTTCCAATCATGCATCTGCAAAGTGCAAAAATGACACTGATATTAACTATCAAGGACGTTTTAGTTCAGGTTCCATGTACAGACCAATATGATCAAAAGTAAAATAATAACAAAATAATCCTTTAACAATATAATGTGGACAAAATGAAAATTAAGTGTAACATTCACAATAATCTTCCTGTTACCAAATGTTTTCTGCATTTGTAGATCCACTCCAGTCTGTAAGTTGCCTTAATATAGATAATCACAATCACAATCTTATGTTGTATATCAAGTGGTTCAGCACTAACAGTCTGAGGACTGGAATCAGGGGGTAGGACTGGATAAGCAGTGGCTTCTTCCTACTCCCTTTCAGGCACAACAGTTGTTCTTTTTTTTCTGTTATTTGATTTTTTGTGTATTGTTTATCATTATTATTATTTTTCTATTGTTTGATTTTTTATTTGTGTATTGTTTATTATTATTATTATTTTTATTTTTGTTCCATACGTTTTGTATTATGTCCATGTCTGAAATAAACTAACCTAAACCTAAACCTAATACTAAGCTGACACTAACTATTGGAGAAATTCTTAACTTAAACTTAAAAATTTCAACAATATTCTCCCTGTAACATTGTGTGTAATGTGTGTACATGTATAAATGATAAGTTGAGAGATATTATTGTTAAAATTGCACTTACTTTCCGCAAGAAATTTGCAGGTTATTACCCCCCCCCCCCCCCCCCCCCCCCAAGGGGAGGCAAAGGGGTATTGTTTTTGGTTTGGTTTGTTTCTTTGTTAACACTCTAGCAGCAAAACTACTGGTTGAATTCATACCAAATTGGATTTATAGATTGCCAGTGACCCAGAATAGATCTGATTACATTTTGGGAAAAGTAGGTGAAAGTTCAAATTTTTAATGAATTTTTAAAATCTTTTTTTTTCCCAATCAATTTGTAATGGGTTAAATTTACAATGTCTGTGGCAGCAAGACTATTGGGTGAATTCATACCAAATTTGGTTTATAGATTGCCAGTGACCCAGAATCCATGTCCTTACATTTTGGGAACAGTAGCTCAAAGTTCACATTTTTTATGAATTTTTTAAAAATCTTCCCATTTACTTACAATGGGTGAAATATGTGCGAGGGGCGGGGTTTGTTGTGCCTGGCACCGCTTGTTTACATATTTTTTGTTTGAAAAATTTAGAAATGTAAATATTTTCATAATTTAATCTTTTTTTATTGCAGTGAAACAAAGAGAAAAACTTGGAGTTGTCATTATTTATAGGTTATTTTGCTATTATTTTAATGGTTCAGCCCACTGGAGATCAAATTGGGCTGAGTTTGACACCCCTGAGTTAGATTTAAATAACCTGTTTGTTGAGCGGCATTATGTAATAAATTCCCATTATGTAATAAAAGTCCAAAATGTGATAAGAATGTCATGTCATCTTGTAATAAAGCCACATTATGTAATAAACTGACGTATTTTGTAATAAACTAACTCAGTGCATTATGTAATAAATTTTTTCGCATTATGTAGTAAGTTATTACAATTTACATAATGGGAATTTATTACATAATGCGGCTCAACACACCTTCAACAGAGTGTCTGATCTTTTCAAACACCTTGCGGCTCAATTCCATCCATACATCTATCTAAGGGAAACGTGAAGCCAAAGCCTTGAATTGGAATACATTGGAGACCACACAATTAGTGTACAAAAACTGTACAAAGCAGCAGGACGCTCCAGTAGTGTGGCAGTAAGACTTAAGGAGCTGTTTAGCAAAAATTCCAAGTGGATTATGGCATGGCTGTTAATCGAGCAAACTAGTCATGGACAATTTAAAATTAAAGATGTCTTTTGGAAATAGTCATTTAGACATGTGTTTGGCACTGATTAGTGTGTGTTTATCAGCAAAATACATTTTAGTTACAAGTTAGCCACCAAAGGTGTGTGACGGTTTAGCTCTTTTTTTTATATCCAGAAATGTTGTTTACATTGTTAAAGACACTTTCCTGATTTTATTTTTTTATTTTTTCAACTGGCATAGACACCTTATATTGATCAAAATATTTTAATTTGCCTTAAAAAGGTTCTGTTTAGAAAAAAGCCATTTATTGTTCAACATCAGCATTTTCTACTTTGTGTGTGCATGTTGGAGTGTGTGTACTAATTGCAAATGTAATGGTAATAGGTAGGCTATCATTACCACTACTACAACTACTAATCTGCGGGGCTACTTCAATTAAAAAGGGGAAAAAATCTACTTGAGTGTCGTTGTTACGTAATGAACCATGTTATTACATTTTCCTGAAAATAAAAATGTGTCAAATGCATTTTGTAATAAATTTCTCAAATTGTAATAACTGACTACATAATACGAAAAACTTTACTACATAATGCATTGAGGTAGTTTATTACAAAATGCGTCAGTTTATTACATAATGCGGCTTTGTTGCAAGATGACGTGACATTCTTATTACATTTTGAACTTTTATAACATAATGGGAATGTATTACATAATGAGGCTCAACAAGGTTCTCATAATTCATGCGTGAAAGGGTTAATTCAAGAAATCATGTCAACTGAACTTATCTTGCTGCATAGACAGATACTTCACTTGTTTTGATTTCCTTTCTCCTCATATTTAGTGTTTTTATCTTGTTTTTAGACACCCTTTTTTTGCAGTGTAAACATGTTTGACAGGAAGAAAACTGTTAAATTTTCACGGATATCTCTTTGCCAGACAGCATTTCCTGGATTACTGTACGTCTATCCGGTCCAGTACATTTTAAATGGAAGAGAATAGACAAAAAAAAAAAAAAAAAAAAAAAAACAGTGAGCTTTGACTTTTGTGACAAGGATGTACTGAAAATGAACAATGCTTGCTCAGTGGACAGGGAAATTGATGACAGCATAAATCTGGAGGTTGTATACCTGCAGTGTTAAAGATGTCACACTGATACTAGGGACAGTTGAGCACTAGGCGATTAAAAAAGAAAAGGACATGGGATTGCTACTCAGCACCGAGCTCTCTCTCTCTCTCTCTCTCTCTCTCTCTCTCAAATCCCCATATTTCTGACAGCTCCACAACCTTGACATATTTAACCGGGTATCTTTCTGTTTTGCTCTCTTTGCCTCCTAACAGGCTGAGGGTAAAGACATTCCTGCTCCAGTTCTGGTTGCATCACATTTTTTTTCTCTCTCTCTCTTTCCCTCAAATAGGATCAGTGAGGGGATTAGTAATGTGGGGAGAACAAAATCAGCAATCACAGCTGACACGTTTGTCTTCTTTTCACCTGGAGTGGATTGTGAGCGTGTGCAAGGAGACAGATATCACCGCTCAGTATCTTGATACCCCAGAATGCACACCTGCAGAAATGCGGGGTGACACCTGCACGAGACTTCACTTTTTGTGCTGGTTTTGATCCGTCTACTGTTACCCCGAGCTGCCTCTAGATGGCACTGTGCAGCTGTTTGTGAAATATCCCACTCCCACCTCTTGCCTTTGTGAACCAGCCTCTTTCCACTGTCAGTTCTGCATCCACCGCTGTGTTCTGAGGGGCATTTGAACGCCTCATTTCACTCTTATGCTATCCCTCTTTTTTTTTTTTGTTTTTTTTTTGTTTTTCACAGCCACTTGTGTTTATAGAAAATGGCACTTTGGTCAGTCAGTAGGTCAGGAACAAATATGGAAGTCACTCGATGGGAATTCTCAGTCTGATCATCTGAATTTTTCAATAGATAGCTTTCATATACTCGAGCAACGATGAAATAAGCTTGATTTCGGCACTCGACTTCACTGTGATGGACAAAGACACTGAAAAAAAAAACCAAAAAAAAAAAAAAACGCTTAAGCCCAATAACCTTGGTGCAACCTCTGGCAAAATACCCAAAAGCCGAGCTTCAAGTCTGGTCAAGGTCACTTCGTTACGTCACAGGAGGTTGGGATATTACCCCTGATCTGTTTCCACTTTCTAAAATTTGATCCCATTCTGCTTATTATACAGGCGCTGAGATGTGACCCACCTGGATACATTAGTCACCCCTTCTGCAGACCCTCTGTCCTGCTTTGTATGTCACACAAAGGACAAAAAGGAGCCGTGCATCAGAGGCAGGGGAAGACGGAGCCACTACATTATCTCCCAGACTCATATTAATCATTCAATATCTGCACGGCTTGTTAAAATTTTAGGGTATGTGTCAGAACGTCTATTAAATTTGGGGCATTTCTTTATAGCCCATTACAATAAAAAAAAAATGGAGCACACTTTCATAAACAAGGCAGAAAGGGTTATTAATACTGTATGCGTTTCTGGTGTTTTTCCGAATAATTTTACAGCTTCTTTTGCTTTGACACTTAATCAATTGTTTAGTGTAATGCTGTTCTGCCAAATTAATGAAAGTTTCTGACTCACAATGAAATTTCTATACAAATGTAATATGACAGACCTTCAACTTGACCTTTTCATACTCTTTGTGGAATATTAACCCATAAAGACCGGTGCTACTTTTGTGGCTGTTCCCAAATGAATTTTCCTCCAGATTTAAGCTTTCTTAAATTATTTTTCACTATTTACTCTGTATTTTCAGTGAAAATTATGTATTTTCCTGTATTTAACCCTTTCATACGAGGGCCGTTCAATAAGTTCATGGCCTCACCCAGAACAGAACAACACAGACTGATAATTTATATTTTATTTTTCAACGTAATCTCCATTTACAGCAATGCACTTGGTCCATCGATGTTCAAGCATCACTATCCCATCACGGAAGAATGTAACATCCTGTATTATAACAACCAGTATTTCTGGGTGAGGCCATGAACTTATTGAACAGCCCTCGTACATACTAGTCACTACAGTGGACAGCTATTCTCCAGCTGTTCTCTTATATATTCATGGGTTTTGTTCTTTTATTTGCATATCAACCAACACAGTGGAGGCATGTGCATCATCCTATAAACTGTAATTCATACAATTACTGTAACTTTGCTGTTCTTGATAAACCTGATCTGCAGTAACATGTTTGAGTGTAAATCAATTGCTAATTGTTATTAGACTGTAATTAACATTTTTGTTAATCTAAAAGTTTTTTTTTTGTTTTTTTTTTTATATTATCTTCATAAAGTGAGTAATAACTAATATTAGAGTATGTTAAAATGTGAGAAAACATCAGATTAGCTGCATGAAAAAATGTTTTTTATTTCATAGTTTTCACACAGTTTATCACTTTATGATGATGGGTTATAAATACTTGTTTTTTTTTGCCTGAAAAATTAAACGCATGGTGTCCAACTGAGTGGATATTTTTGTAATGCCATGAAAAATAGGTTCATAAAAAAAAAAAAAATTCAGTCACATTGTTTTTTTTATGCCTAAGGAGGAATAAAAACACTCAGGAAAAGAAATCTCAACTAAGGTTCTCATTATCATGTAGATGTTCATGGAAGCTCAGATTAAAGTTGAGAGCTATCATGTTAAAAAACAAAGAAAAGAAAAAAAAAAAAGTGACTTTTAAAGCAAAGATATAAATAATGGAACACAACAATAAGCATCTATGACGATTGTTATTAATCAAACTCCATGGGTTTTACTGGTGAATCAATGTTGTAGAAGATGATGGTGTTTCCACGGTAACTACAGAGCCTTTGAATGTCCAAATGGGTCATATCTGATGACCATGAAAAGATGAAAAACTGCATTTTACACCAATTATTTACATTTTCTAATAGGATTAGTGGTTTAGAAGTTATTAAACATTTTATGTCAGTGAATGATTTTGGTCACCAGTTGCTGTTTGGGTCTCTATGAGTTAGTTAGTTAGTTAGTTAGTTTAGTTTGATTTCAGGCACATAGAATCAGATAACAAAGAACCATACAACATGGTGAAACAAAATTTTTCGGCGCTCAAAAACGAGTAGGAAGAAGTATAACTTATAAACTCCCATCCCCTTTTTACAGATTAATAATTAAATCTATTCCGCTTCCTTTGCTTTGTCAACACACTTTTTTTTCCTGTATATTTTTCCAGTAACACAAAACATCCATACCAACCATTCACATACACTCTTTTAGTCACCTCACACACACAATCAGATTAGCATTATCAACCTTTTTTATTATAAACTGTAATATTTATATGCACTTCAAATATTTACAACAAATACAATGATTAATAAATGTGATAATATCTCCTAATCATGACAGTCTGTGTTAATTCATTACAATAATATCTTATAACTAGATATACACTTATTCAGATAATATTCTATATTTTGTTATTATAGTGGATTTATACATCCTTTTAAATGCACAAACTGAAGAAGACATTAATTAATTGTTTCTTCAGCATCATTGTCATTTTTATGTTGCTTCTTCTGAGAATTTTTTTTTTTTTTTATCATTTATTTAAATACAGCAGATTTCTTTTGTAAATTTATAAAGCAAATATTCCATCAACATCTGCTTTTTTGAGAAAGGGTTAATTCATCAGTGGTCTAAGAATTATAACCAAAGTTGCATATATTAAATCACCATTTATGTGTTACTTTCATTTTGAAATGACAGCCTAAATGTCAACTTACAGAAATTCCCCTTAAATATTTCTCCTTACATATCATCCCATTGTTGTTTTTAACATTTTCATTTTATAGTTTTCACTCTACATCACAAAAACCTTATGTACAAAGTGCTGCTGTGCATTTTCATGTCTACCCTCCTATTATTCTACTCGATTACATCCTCCTCCAGATTGTACACCCCTGTCTCTCTAATGGCTGCATGGTGAGTAGATAGCTCATATCATTTAGAAGTAAATGTGTTCAAAAATCTGAAAATGATTGTGCAATAACAAGCAGAATTTATTTCAGCTTGTTATCGCAGAAAATGTGCAGATGTAGTATGCTAGCTAGCCATGTGCCACATATCGTCTTTGAGACAGCTGAAATTGTTACTATGGAAACAGTTGCAGCCAAAAGTAATCACCATATAGTTATGAAAGAGAGTGATGCATGCTTAGGCCATGACATGAAACTGCTATATATGTATAAATAAAGCTCACTATATTCTCAAATGTCATTTAGGGTTTCAGTAGATAATAGATGGTAAATATCAGCAGAATAGACCAAATAATGATGCCATATTCTGAGTTAAATGGATATATGTTGTTGATATTTATATTAACCCTTTCATGTATGACGTTGACATTTACAGACACATAGTTGAAGCTCACTTTCCAAAGGGTTTAAAAGGCAATATTCTCCAAACCACTTGGGGGCAGTCTCTATTGACTCTAAGCAATACAATAATAAAAAAGAAAATCTTCATTTTAGAATTCTGACTGCTCTGTGATCCACTAAAGTTAACCTCCTAAGACTAAGCTATGGGTTTTCTGTCTGCATTTGTGGACAAGAGTTTCATAGCTTTATTAAAAAAAAAAAAAAAAAAACTGTCCAGACATTCCATTAAAAAAACTGCATCTGAAAAAAACTGTTGCGTCATGATGTATCCAATATAGGCAATTATTTAATTAAAAAACAAAGCAAAACTTGTACTTTTCTGGGTCTCAGGAGGTTAAATATCCTTTTAATGAAACCACATAAAAAAATAAAAAAATAAAAAAAAAATCAAAATGCATTTCAACTTTTGAGTAATAAAATCAATCTAAAAAATCTAGATACTTTTTTTCATAATTCATGCATGAAAGGGTTAAAGTGAGGGGAGGAAAGAATATTCTCTATTGTTGCTATGCTATATATGTGTATATATAAAGTTCACTATTTTCTTAAATGTCATCTATATTTCAACAGATAACATAAGGTAAACATCTGCAGAATAGACCTAATAATATTGCCATATTCTGAGTTAAATGAATATATGTAGGCGATGTTTATAATATAGCGAAGGAAGGAAATAATGTCCTCTATTGTTGCTGTGTTCATCGTCTCACATCTGGCATTCGCAAAGTATTTAACACAAGAGAAGTGTATATGTATATATATGATATGTCATTATTCTATGTGTTAAAATGCAGCCAAACGCTTCCAGTAACTCTACAGATATTGGTCAGTCCTGTTCAGTCCTCACTTCACCCTCACCTACTGTATGAGGGCTGCCACATTTACTTGTATTTGAATTGCAGTGAATTGTACAAGAGCTGGTGCCAAAAACACAATGCCCTTCCGCTGTGTCCATGTCAATAACACCTGTAAAGTTGAGTAAATGTATTTGAGTTTCCTGGAGTTCTCTCTGACTAAATGAGGGAAGATAGTGCCTAATACTGGGACTTGCCGCTGGCTTTCATACTTTAAGATCCCGCAAATCCATCTGCAGAAAAAGCAAGGGTAAAAAAAACATTTCGGTTGTTATTGTCAATTCCCACTGGAGCTGTGGCAGTACTAAGACTGCAGAGGATACTGATAAGACGGCAAAAGAGACTCTACACCTTATCTCGCTGGAACAGTCCTTGTTCACTCAGATTCCTTCCTTGCTCTATGTGAAAAAACCCTAAACAAAACAAAACACATTTTTTTCTTTTTTTTTAATTAATATAACAATTTCCCATTGTAAGAATACAGACAATCCAGTTAATAAAGAAAAGGAGAACGCTTTGGTTGACAAGGGTGATTACTAAAATGGGGGGGGGGAGATTTCCTCGTTCACATTTTGAATATTTTTTAATGATGCCTGTCAGTGTTTTTCCCCCGCGCATCTTTTGAAGGCATACACTCGTCGCAAAATCAATTATCGGAGATCATAACCGAGTGTCTCTGCTGCTGATGATAAGAGCATCTGCATCGGGCTGTAAAATGCAGAATAGCACCATATTTAGAAACACATTCTGACGTCTGAGTCAAACAATCTGACTAAGAAAGACTAATAATGGTGTCCTTTTGGAATTTACAGGCTTGTGTTGTGGGTCATTAAGCCCACCGGGGTAAGAAGCAGCATTTGAGAGGAAAGAGCACAGCTGGGGTGGTGACAGTGACGAAGTTGGTGGTTGTTAACAAAAGTAAAGGTCTCTTTCTAGCATCTGATCCGAGTACTCCATCTCAGACACAGGATGGAGGTTATACATGCGCTGTGTGCACATGACTAGTCACCATGCCGGAGACCTGAAATTTGTCCGGCTCACTGATCTAGCTGCACTCCAGACAGAGTAGGTCCTTGCACTGGCTTTCTGTACATTCTACAGGCCTTTTATAACCAGGAGCACTTTACACAAGATGACATACTGTTATCAGCCTCCAGCCTTCAATATGACTGACTTTGTCCGTTCAAGCTCAGAGTCCAGTACGGCTCCTTGATTATATTAATTCCTCATAAATTCCATGGGTCCACTCATGCTAATAACGCATGCACTTGCAGTACTGTAAGCCACTTTGGATAAAAGCATCCGCAAAATAGCATATATCATGTTTTACTTAAAATCTACTAAATACCCTGTTGTATAAAGAGAGAGAGAGAGAGAGAGAGAGAGAGAGAGAGAGAAAAAACAGGTTTCGAATCAATTTCTACCAGCAACAGCATATCATTTTACTCCCCCTCAACATGCTGAAGATAAGAGCAAACAAGTGGGTCAAGCTGAGAAGAGATGATATTTTTGGGAGGCAGCCATCTTTCTGTCAGGATCAAAGTGAAGTGGCTGTGTCTTCTGCCCCCTGGGCTTTCCATCAACAACTCTTTAAGTCTCAAAGGGGATAATCCAAAAGGTAGGTAGTCTATTATGAAGGCAAAGCCAATGCACTCCTGGGGTGTAATTTTCTGTGAAAAGCTTTGAAAAGCCACACATGAATTGAATAATGAAAGATCCACACGTATCGAACATCACACATTCATCGACGTTGCTCCACAGGAACCTACTGTAGAGCATTTCCAATCAGATGAAGTAACATGTGACTGTAGAGGAAGAGGAAGTGGATGTGGTCAACATGACGTCACTCAATGGTTTTTGGACGATCATTTTGAAGCCTGGATTTCTATATTGACAGTCAATAGAAACTTTGAGGTACAAATGTACGCATATTTCTACTTTTAGGGGGGTTGTAATTATTCATAGTGGATTTATTGATGACTTAGTGCTCGGGTAGTTGAGATAATGATAGGGTGTCATGTTGTCACGGTTCATTGCACATGGGTTGGTCTCTTTGCAAAAGTGGACCAAATACACATTGAGCAATACTCAGTGGGCATCTGCACAATTTGAGGATTGGTTTTGAAGGCCTATATAAAGGCCCAAAAAAGGCCACCATTGTTAGTCCAGTGAACGGCATCATGCCACGTCTATCACGTGAACAACGTCTCCGGGTTGGCACTGGGTATGGTGAAGGCCGGTTTGAGCTCCAGTGATATAGCCAGGCGTATGTATGGGCTGTTCCCAACCCACAATCAGAAACCTGGTTGAACGCCACAACATCTGACGCCTTGTCCGAAGCATGTGCATACGGATCGCCGCCTGCATCAAAGCAAACAGAGGCCATACCCGGTATTAACTGTTGTGACTTTGTGTTTGGCAGGTGCCAATTTTGTTTTGTTTTGAAATTATTCTTGAAACTTTAGATTTGTGTTTCTGTATGCCAATATCCTAAACAAATGATTCATATGAAAAAATTCCAGTTTAGGGTTTCAAAATAAAAATTATGTCGAAAAATATGGTCTCAAAGTTTTCATTGACTGTGAGTGTTGAATTTGTTCGTAACCATCTTGGTTTCCTGAGCCAAAAGTGACCATATTAAGGCCATGTCCACATGAAACTGCATATTTTCCTATCCATTCTTTTTCTTTGTTGTTTTCAAAAAAGGCTGCATAAACACGGAGTCATTTCAGGAAATATTTGCGCCCCCACAAAACCACTGAAAACGATTTAGTACAAATGCCAGGCCTGTATGTGGATATATTGTAATGCTCTCGCAAAAAACAGAGAAGAAGATGTGGAGCATACGGATAAAGCTTGCTTGGTTCTACTGGGTC
Source organism: Sphaeramia orbicularis (assembly GCF_902148855.1). Lineage (NCBI taxonomy): Eukaryota > Metazoa > Chordata > Actinopteri > Kurtiformes > Apogonidae > Sphaeramia > Sphaeramia orbicularis. The sequence goes on along the minus strand of NC_043972.1, from coordinate 40,690,872 downwards.
TGATCCAATAATTCCTCCTGGTTTCCCCCCTCCGCGGTAGATCCAAGAGCATGTAGTGAATGTTGTTAGCTATGGTTGTTTGTTGCTCATTGTAATGAAAGAGTAGCCGAAGACTTGGATTCAATATTTCGAATAAGCTCAATCGCTGTTGTAGCACAAGCACTATTCTGTAGTCCGCCATTGTTGTTGTAGTTGTGAAAGGGCGTTTTGCTTCCTGGGAGAAAGGTTAGAGAGGTGGGGCTATGACATCATCGTGTTAGAAAAGTTGCAGTTTGGTTGTACAGAGGAAGAATCCACTCTGGGATCTGATTTCAAAACGTTGTGGTTTCAGTGACTGAAAACGGCAGTTTCGTGTGGATGAAAAGCCTATCTGATACAAAACTTTTGAGGATACGACCAATACCATTTTCATATGGACAGGGCCTTAAATAAGATGTAGGATGTGGGGAAAAGCAAAAAAGCTACTATTAACTTCCTGAAAAATTGGCAACTGTACTGCTAACCATGTTAATACAGTTACAGTTATGGATGACTGAAGTAATAAAGGTTAAGATAAGATGAGCTATAAGATAAGATAAAATTTGGTTTGTCATAGCAGCTGAAGATACAGAGGGTAGCATACACACTGAATAAACAGCAAAGGACAAAATAAATAAAAACTATAAACATATACTATATAAATAGAATTATGACTATATAAATATTGCTATGAAAAAAGTTTACAGGCTCCAAGGGGGAAATTCTGTCTTTTTACCCATCCTAATACACACACAGTGCCTAGCATTAGCATTTAGCATTAGCATATAGCACACACTCCCCCATGAACTGCCACCTTACCGTGGTGGAGGAGTTTGAGTGCCCGAATGGTCCTAGGAGCTATGTTGTCAGGGGCTTTATGCCCCGGTAGGGTCTCCCATCGCAAACAGGTCCTGGGTGACGGGCCAGACCAAGAGCAGTTCAGAAGCTCCTATGAAGAAAACGCAAGCAAGGACCGTGGCGTTGCCCGGTCTGGTGCATGCCAGGGCCCCACCCTGGAGGAAGGCCCTGGGTTGGGGCTAGAATGCAAGCGCCTGGTGGCCGGGCCTCTGCCTACAGGGCCCAGCCAGGTTCAGCCTGAACGGATGACAAGAGTCCGACCTCTGGTGGGCTCACCACCTGCCGACGGAACCGTAGGGGACGGGTGCAATGTGGATTGGGTGGCAGTTGACAGCGGGGGGCTTGGCAACTGGATAAGCAGATGGATGGATGGATGGATGGATGGATGGATATAGCACACGTTAGGATCAGTAATGTAGACTTTTTGTAATTTGTAATAAAAATCTTTGAATTTCCTGGTAAACCAGGCTAATTACTACCCTAGCTGAAAGACCATATAACACCAACCTACTGCTAGCATTAGCACAACAGGCATAAATTGTAATAATCTGGATGACCCACGCCCACCTGTGACCCAAAGCAGTCGCAACTTTAAGCCTCGATGCAATTTAATTTGGTGAATTGTATAAAAAGTCACAGTTGCAATGAACTGAGAAATCAGACAGTGCACTTATTTTTGCTGTAACTTTTAAAAATTTTACTATGGAGGTCTTCAGGGATTTGATAGCCTCAAATGACCTTTGGAGACGCTGCAGGTTTTCGTATATGTCTTCATTTTTCAGCCCCAGAGGTTGCTGCTTAGTTCACTCCTGCCAATACTGACAATAAAATTATGCATTATACTGTATATGTTTGTTCATGGTTTAAAAGTATGGAGCATTATTTCAAATGTTTAATAAAAGCTGACAGAAAGATGATCCTCTCCTTGTAACAAATCCACACTCATCTGAGACTTAACAGCACTAAGTGGGATGGTATCAGTTCTATGAAAAGCTTCACCATGCTTTAGGCTTCACAAACCAAACACACAGATTACTTCATAACAAACTTAGAGCTTACACTGCAGGCACTGCTGAGACCCTTATCTACTCATTAATAGATAAACAGATCTTAAATGTGACTGGCTGTCGCTTCCTGGGGGGATGTGTCTGAATGCAACATTCATTAGAATCCCTCTATTTTTTTTATCATTAAAGGAAATGTATGAAAAACAGTTGCAGGTGTATGCTTGTTAAACTCCATGAATAATCCCAATTGGAAGGCAAATAGCTACCTGCTGCTCTACTTCCCTTCATGGATAAAGACAATCTTCAAAGCCGGCCTGTGCAAATCTGTCTCCGCTGTGCATGTCATTCACCACCCCGCTCTCTCTCTCTCCTTGTGTCTCTGTGAGTCCTAAACAATTTTGCTGAGACAACAGCTATTACTGCCTGTTATCCTTTATGATTGGTTTTCACATACAATGTGACTTGTTAATGACTGTGCTGAGGACATCAAAAGGACACCTGCCCTGTCCTATCAGCATCACTGTCAATGTGCATCAGTTCCTACGGCAAAAACAAAAAAAAATTAGAAAAAAATATATTTCATTGCATTATAGAGGGTTAAAGGTGGATCACAACTAGAGGCCAGCTTGTCATAAATATAACACGCTGAGCAATGCTGACATATTTTAGAACAACAACTTTACCCTTACGCTCTTCATTGTGTCCCTTCATGACATGAGTGATTAATTGAGTTAAATGCACAGAGGTTATTTAATATTGTGATGCTCCCCCTTAACCTGTCTTTATTTGTCAGCTTTATACCCTAATGTGAAGTGAGGAGCAAAGTTATTATCGTTAACGAAAACTAACGAAATGATGAAAACTACAATTGAAAAAACATTTTCATTAACTGAAATTAATAAAAATTATAATTAAAAGAAAAAAAACGATAACTAACTGAAACTGTATTGTGTCCTTACAAAACTGACTAAAACGTATAAAAATTAGGGATAAAATTCCCTTCGTTTTCATCTTTGTCAATGTCGGATTGATAAAAAAGCAATTTATTTCGCTCTAGCAATTTTAGCTAACAGCACCATACGTTACTTCACGGTCCTTCGCTTGTCATTTAGTCATCTTCTGGTCCCCACTCTACCTGGAAACATGGAGACTAAAGTTGGGAGAAAGCAGTCCTGTATGGGATTATTTGAATATGACAGCGAAGAAGATAAAAGATACGACAAAACTAAAATTAATACTAAGATTAAACTAAAACTAAGCCTTTAGAAAAAAAGAAAAACTAATAAAAACTAGCAAACCTGCTCTAAAAACAAATTTAAACTAACTGAATTGGAGAAAAAAAAATTCAAAACTAAAAAAAAACAACCTAAAATGAAAAATCCAAAACTATTATAACCTTGGTGAGGAGATGGTGAAACAGTTCCTTTTACATTATTATTATATTTTTTTTGGCTTTTATTCGAGTATTGTTTCAAGAGAGTTTTCATACGCAACTGAGGCTACTGTGACCAAGTAATTTCCCTTGTGGATCAATAAAGTTTGTCTAAGTCTATTTAAGCTTTCTGTCTAAATGTACCAAATAATAGACCACAATATAATACATTAACCCTTTATCGGGCTAGTGACTATTTTTGGTAATTTCCGTGCACATTACAAGACAGTGACATCAACAGTTACAGTGAGTCAACAATCTCAGGTCCAATGTGGTCTACAGGGTCTGTAAGGTCCACCTCTGCATGAACAGTGAGTGGACCTGCTTTGTTAGGTACCATGAAATAATGGTACTAATGTAAGGACTGATGTTCAAAGGGAGAATGTGGATGTGGACAGGGGTCTGGATCAGCACTGATATTGGTCTAATGTTTTAGAATACATGTGTTTTTCTTGTATTTTTTTAATATATACTTTTTTTTGCCAGTCATCGGCAAGGAACTAGGTATGGTAACTTCATTTGCCTTGATTTTCTCATGATAATAATTTTTTCTGAAAAAATTCACAAAAATAATAAAGTCTTGTTATGTCCTCCAATAAGCTCACTGAGTGCAACACTTTCCACAATATCTGTGTAATGTATAAGGTAATATTTAGACTAAATGACAGACTCTGTCATCTCATTCCAATTTTTTCACCTACTCACGTACACGACACGAGAGGGAAATATCATATTAAGGGAAAGAAACGGAAACTGAAATGGTCAAGTCTTAGTGTAACAGTTAAAGGTCTGCAGATGTGGAATGACATTGAATGCACCATAAAAAAATCTGCATCCCTGTCCAGATTTAAAAAGCAATTAAAACAAAAACTGCTTTTGAAATATGTTTACTTTAAGTCTGTCTTTGTATTTTTTGCCTCACGTGCCTGATGTGCTGATGTGTTGATACTGTCTAAATTCTATACTGTCTGTATTAGGGATGCTCCGATACCGATACGAGTATCGGCATCGGCTCCGATACTCAGTGTGTGTACTCGTACTCGTAAAAGATATCCGATACAAATGCACCGATACCACTTACGGCCGTGTGACATTCACAGTTCAGTGCAGCAGGTAAGAGGAGGAGGAATAATGTGTGTGGAGTGTGAAGAGTGTGGAAATTTTTCAAAATAAATGACGGTGATAAAAGTAACGCTGACTGCAAGTAACGTTAAAGACACAGACAGATACGGACGCAGCGTTCTGTCCATCCTCTGCATACATTCCATTCCATTCCATTCCATCCAGAAACAGAATGAGAATACCAGCGGGTGTACGGACCGGTGTGGACCGCCACCAACAGAAGTGAAAACGAAACTTATCACTCGTTTCTATTTTCTCTACCTGCTGAAGCTAAACTTTTAAACCTTACCAGCGAAAATGCTGCAATATTAGTATCATATTAGTGTTACCTCTGTCGTCTCCATGTTTGTTATTACTGACTTTCTTCTTCTCAATAAACTTTCCTTTTCTTCGTGGTATTTGTCCAGTATGGTTAATTAAGAGCGGCACCCCCTGGTGGATTAATTGAGAAATGCTCATTCCAACACATTAAATGTCAGTAGCAGCACTTTGTTCCAGTCAGACTAATGACAACGACAATAAAGCACATTTACAAAAGGAACTAAGGACTGGAATGGGATTATTAAGTACTCGTATTGGTACTCGGTATCAGCAAGTACTCAAATGTAAGTACTCGTACTTGTACTTGGTCTGGAAAAAAGTGGTATCAGTGCATCCCTAGTCTGTATTTATGGAATTACCTTAGGTTGTTTCAGAGCAAGGGTTATATTTTAGCTTATGTATAAAAAGGAATTGTCTTCATAATCAGTTGTACTGTTTGCTTAATGTCTTGGGCCCCCATTTATAAGCTATGGATAGCTTCTGGGGTTACCCTTTTTACATAATCATATCTTCCTGTAAATTATGAATACAAGTTGCATACGTATTTGAAATGATTTGTAAATAAAATGTGAACTGAACTAAAGCCACTAAGGGTAAAATTTTGAATTTCAGAGTATTTCAGAATATATATGAGTGCTCTATAAAGGGTTAATACATGTTAAATGTTACTAACATTGATGTAAAGTTAAGACAGATTTTGAGACTCAGATGAGAACCTTTGCCTGTGTACCTTTGTCAGTGGTCCATTTGTTATTGTGGCAATAAATAAAGGCCATTGGTATACAAATGTGTAATCATATTTGTGTGCAAACTTTGTACAAATTAGTGTATAATACACCAGAAAATGAGTTTGCACAGTAATCCTGACTCATCGCTTTAATGCTGCATATGAACAACTCTTATCTTATTTGTAGTCTAGCCACAGTAATAATAACACAAAAGCAGAGCCAATCAGTTAATTAACTGATTTGTTTAATCACGTCTTTGGACTTGGAACACAGATTTTCCTTCTTTGTACCACAGATTTCCAATAAAACCATCAAGCCTGGCTGCCACTTTGAAAGGACTATTTCTTATACACATGGACGGAAATAATAACAAAGCAAGGTTTATATGTATACGTGTATGTGTCGTCTGGATCTTAGAACCATCAAGACCATTAAAATTAGCCATCGGCTTACGAAGAAATTATATCTAACTCCTCCACTGGTGAACAAAAGCATCTATTGATCTAAAAATGTTTAATACCTGTTGATCCATTAATCCTATCAATAGACGTAAACACTTTAAATACTTTTTAGTTTGGATAGCGGCTATAGACACTTGGTTTTACATTCATTTATAATATCTTTGCTGAAAAAGTCACTTTTTCCTCAGTTTTCTCTGTTTTGATATAATAACCTTTGAATTATACATAATTTATTGGGAAAAATGCAAAATACAGACAATAATATTACAACTGTCAGCCTGTCCCAGGGCAGCTGTGGCTACAAATGTAGTTTACCACACACCAGAGTGTGAATGTGAGAGCGAATGAATAATGGGTCAATAATGTAAAGCTCTTTGGGTGTCTAGAAAAGTGCTATATAAATCCAATCCATTATTATTATTCTTATTATTAACTAGAGCTAGAGCGCAGACCTCCACCAAGGCAGATCAGTGCCCCCCCCCCCCCCCCCCCCCCATCACCACCAAAATTTAATCACTTGTTCCTTGTGCCAGAATCAACATTTCCTGAAAATTTCATCCAAATCCGTCCATAACTTTTTGAGTTATCTTGCTAACAGACAGACAAATAAACACCCCCCCCCACCACCACCACCACCACTACCACCACCGATCACCACCAAAATTTAATCATTTGTTCCTTGTGCCAGTATCAACATGTCCTGAAAATTTAATGAAAATCCATCAATAACTTTTTGAGTTATCTTGCTAACAGACGGACAGACAGACAGACAAACATAACCTCTGCCGTTACACTTGGCGGAGGTAATAAATGGTGATACATCACTTAAGAAAGGTTAAATAAAGAGAGAAATCCATTTAGAAGCTGCCACAAAGGGAGCACCGTGTCTATATGGGTAGATGGTTATTAACAACATGGTGTGTTCTATGTGCAGGTGCTGACTGAAGGACCTCATCAATGATTGATCTTTTTCACTGCGTAGAAACAGTTCTGCTCAGTTGTCCTTTAGTTTAGTTTAGTTTAGTTTAGTAAAAACAGACCAGTCCGTTAACATTAGCAGGATGACGACGACTGAAATGTGATATCACCATCACAAAGGAGTAGGGCTGAATGATATGGACAAAATTTCGTATCTCAATATTCATGCCAGATATCTCAATATCGATACGATATGACTACGGGTTCAGTGAAAACCAAACATGTTTCAGAAAAATACAAACATCATAATACAAAAGAATGTGGAAAGTGCAGTTTTATTTATAAGAACTCACTGCCAGTCATCACCATTAACATAAAGTACGAATAAATGAAGTTTGTTGTGACTTCCAGAGCTGTACACGCAGGGCATGCGCGGGGGAAATCTATATCATTTATATCATTGCTTTTTCAATATTAATATCTTGAATGTTCATATCTAGATATCGATATGACAACGATATATCTTTCAGCCCTACAAAGGAGTGCTTCTTCCATCAGCGTCTTCTATACGTCCACATATGTAACATCACATGTGGGTACGCTTTGATTTATTAAGAACTGCAGCACAACACTCCATTATGCTGCAGTCTGAGAAAGCCTGGAATGACACCGCGCTGCTTGAAAACTGAAAGAGCTTTGCAATAGAAAATGTATGTAATGTAGAGAACAGTGACCAGAGAAATGCAAGGTCCTATTCAACAAAGACGCCCTGTGTTTCAACTATGGTGTATGGACCACTTCCTGTCTACAGAGTAAACAGGCAGACGGGTTGAGAACATCCTGTGTGATAGGGAATGTTCCTTGAACAGGTCTAGAAATGATATTGAAGACAGAGGAGCACTTAGAGGACTCTGTGGATGTATGATGCAGGAGACATTTATTGTGAGAACAGAATGCTTGATACAGGAGACTGAAAAATGTAGTTCTGAATGTAATGTTGTATTGTCGTACTGAAACGCCTAAGTTTAAGGACGACATAGCAACTGATGTACGTATGCACATTCTTAAAGGAGAAAGACACAGATCGGCAAAATACTGTATGTCTATGAGCTGTGGACCAAGGTTATTATCGTTAACGAAATGACGAAAACTAGAACTGAAAAAACATTTTCGTTAACTGAAATAAATAAAAACTATAATTAAAAGAAAAACAATGACTAACTGAAACTGTATTGTGTGCTTACAAAACTAAAATGTATAAAAATTATCAGACTGATCTCATGAAATTGTGTTGTATGTCACTATTACGTACCCTAGTTGGACCCTCGGGTGCAACATGAAAAGTGTGGCCACCTTTCCTCACTCCCAAGCCACAGACAGAAACCCTGGACACGAGTTGTGCATGTTTAACAAAAAGTGATTTATTTACATGGTGCAACATAAAGATACTGGAAACTGGACATAAAGGCAACTGAAACTTTGGGGTGGGCTCTGGCCAAAACAACAAACAAAACTGTACTACCGAGAAATGAAGCTGACCTGCAAAATAAAGAAACCAAAATACAAGATCTAACCTTCCTTATCAAAAACAGGAGAAAACGAGGCAAAACAAAAAGGGCAGCCCACCTACTGCTGAACTGGGAACACTGGCAGAATGAAGGCGGGGCTGGGAGTAGAGGAAGTGCGACCACACTTTTCATGTTGCACCCTAGGGTCCCCTAGTAAAATGAATTGGGGGCTCGTCCGGGAACACATTATCCACTCACACAAAGAAAAAAATGGACACACTCACAGAGTGACATACAGACCCACCTATGGGTCGTAACAGTCACGCCACTTCTTATAGCATCTGGCGTGCTGTACGTACACATTTTCATCCTTTCACGTGTTATTCAATGCCATTTGATCACATGTCAATTTACGCCAAAATCTCCGGTTCACATATCCATAACCGCTAACCCTAACCGCTAATTGCGCGGTATTTGAGCGTGAACATACAAGTAGAAAGCTCATAATATCTACAAATAACACACCAATTAAAAGTGGTGTGTATGGTGTGTATATATACGCAATTCATAATATCACGTTGAAAATTATAGAAAAAATGCCCTTTGTTTTTGTCTTTGTCAATGTTGGATTGATATGAAATCGATTTATTTCCCTCAAGCAATTTTAGCTGGCGGCACCATACGGCACTTTACGGTCCATCACTTCTCGTCACTTGTCGTTTAGAGTCGTGTTTGATTACCACACTTTTCTGGAGAAAACGCCTATGTAAAGACCTGCTTTTATGTCAAATATTTGAGTATAGTTTTAATTTATTACAATTTTAATTTTCTATACCTAATATTTGGAACCAATATTCACTTTTAAAGTCTTTGAAAAGTTTCGTTAAGCATCTGTGTGTTATTTATGCAATAAATTATATGCATTTTTCAAATCGGATTTTATATATTTTTTTGTGTTTTCTGGCCTTTTATTTTAATGTAGTAGGTTAAAATGAAATAAATAATAGGCAGATGATATAAATGAAGTTGTGCTGAAAAAAACAGATACCAAACATGAGTATAGTAAACATTTGTTTAACAAAATCAAAAGTACTGAAAAACGGCTAAAATCGGCTCAGACCACTAAGGGTTAATACTTGAATGTTTCTGCCAACAGAAAGTACATTGTGCCAATTATTTTATTTGTTTTTCTCTCTTTTTTTTTTTTTTTTTCAAAATACAACTTAGTTAAATTCTTTCAGTGTGTGTATAAGTACTTTTTGAACATTTTGACCACATTTCAACAATACCGTGATAATAATGATAACCGTGATAATTTTGGTCACAATAACCGTGATATGAAATTTTCATATCGTTACATCCCTAGCTTATACTAATAAATGAACAAAAAAGACTCCAACACACACCTGAAGTAAACACCTGAGTAGGGATGTAACAATATGAAAATTTCATAACACGGTTACTGTGACCAAAATTATCACAGTTATCATTATTATTGCGGTATTATTGAAATTGTGCTCAAAATGTTCAAAAAGTACTGATACACACACTGAAATAATTTAACCAAGTTGTATTTTGAAAAAAAAATCAAAACAAAAAAACAAATAAAATAATTGGCACAATGTACTTTCTGTTGCAGAAACATTCAAATATTAACCCTTAGTGGTCTGAGCCTATTTTGGCTGTTTTTCAGTACTTTTGATTTTGCCTTTATATACTAAAAAAACAAATGTTTACTATATCCATGTTTGGTATCTGTTTTTTCAGCACAACTTCATTTATATCATCTGCCTATTTTTTTTTTTTTCATTTTAACCTACTATATTAAAATAAAAACCCAGAAAACACACAAAAAAAATATAAAATCCGATTTGAAAAATGTATATAATTTATTGCATAAATAACACAAAGATGCCTAACGAACCTTTTCAGAGACTTTAAAAGTGAATATTGGGTTCCAAATATTAGGTATATCAAATTAAAATTGTAATAAATTAAAAGTATACTCAAATATTTGACATAAAAGCAGATCTTTACATCGGTGTTTTTTCCGGAAAAGTGCGGTAATCAAACACGGTTATCATGATAATTAGAATTTAAACGGTAATACTAACTGTCTGCAATTTTTACACCGGTAATCATTACATCCCTACACCTGTGCATGAATAAATGTTACATATTGAACCTTTAAATTAATTATAAACCCCATTGTATTATTTGAGAATCCTAGTGAAAACATGTCTAGAGCAGAGGCTACATTATTATCCCTGACACACTGGTTAGTCATGAGATTAAACTCCTAAAATGTCAATTCAGATGAGGGTGTTAACCCTCAAGAGTGGGGGCCTGTTGTGAACTCCAGTCGGTGACAGGGTGGAGAAAGTCTTTCTTGATTTCCCTGTACTGCTTTTGAGCCACAAGCTTGACAGTTTATTGATCTCCCTCTCGTCTAATCAGTAGCCTTGTCACATTATAACAAAGGAGAGCCTAGCCAAAATGAAAGCAATTTACTTCAGCCCAGTGAAGATTGCAGGGCAGGGCGTAGTAGTTTTCTTCCCCCTTCATAGACAATCTGATACAGGCAGTCGTGAAGCTTGGGCTGAAATCAAAACAATGTCTCAGCGTATTCAGTCTGCCAGGGTGAAGTTGGGGGCAAACAAACACTCCAACTGATTGTCCATCTTAAAGTCACACATGAATGCTGTTATTCAGTCAAACCGAACCATTACTCCTGTGAGGAGTAACGTTAAATAACTGATTTTACGGCATAAAACTGGCAGAAAAGACTAACTCGATTTGAGCAAAACGAATGCGTAGGGAAAAAAATGCTAAACTAGGGTTGCTGTATCTTCATTTATCTGTAAATGAGTCTTTATTTATGCTGCGTACTGGTTTAGTGGGGATTAAACGTGCTCGCTGCATCAAGCATCCCATGAGGTAATGAAGATATGTCAATGGCGGAGTGTCCCGACAATATAACAACTGCTAGAAACCATAACAGCAATAAATAGGCTCGCGATTACCATTTAGATTGTGATGCCTGGCCTGGAGGCTCGATACATGCACGAATAAGTAATGGAATTTGCAGTTTCCTCTGTGTAGGAGAGGCCGACCTGTCTTGAACGCGGCAATACTTTCCAAGTCCGATTTCAACATGGGCTAGTTGTCGTGTTTTTGAGACAATCGCTTTAGTCGTACAGGCAGTAAAGCTAATAAAGGGTCAATGCTTAGACTAAAAAGGCACTCATATCTCATCTTCATGGCTGATTATTCACTTTCAAATCAAGTGTGCTTGCTGAATAAATAGCCCACCGAGGGCGTAGAGTCCTTCAAAACAGCTCTGATGCATTCTAATTGGCACTCTGTATTTACAGTAACATGTACTGGTCTAGTGTCTGACAAAAACATCCCCTTCAGTGTGATTGTAGTGAACCGATGAACCTCTAAGATCAAGTGCAGAGCCCTCTGCGTACAGGCAGGCTCAGTGGTTTAGACATCATAATGTTTCAATTTAGAGTCCCTCAGGCAGCATAAAATGATTTACTTTTTTTATCCCTCAGGTCATCAATGGACAGTCTTGTTTACAGGGATGTACAAGGCTGAGTTTCCAAAAGCGCCGGAATGACATTGAAAGCCGTCGCTATGCAACGGAGGGAGTCTGTGCCTTTATGTGACCTACCAGGTGACCCGGTCTTTCTGACTCTGTAAGCAAAAATCACAGGAAGTGAGCTGACACTGCACCTACAAAAGCAGGGGAAAAAAAAAAAAACCTTCAACAGAAAAATCTCCCTCCACAACACCTCCAGCATTTGTCTGCGCTTCCCTGTGTCATATGCTCTACCATTAATAGTGTTCCCCTGTGTAAATGTTTACAGTGCATCCCATTCATCACAGCCTCCTCACAGTCTAATAAAAATGCCCTTTAAGGCCTTATTTTCAGGCTCCGGATTTAAAAGTGCTTTTGATTTTGTTAGCCTGCCCTCCGGTTTCTCCTGAGTCCCTCTCAACTCCTTTGGGATTGAGATCTCTTTGGACTTTAAGTTCACAGAGCAAATGCTTAGGGACTGCTAGGAACATAATAAAGTTAGTGAGGTGAAATCTCCGAGGTGACGAAAAATGTATAAATAAAGAAAAACTACAAGGTCTGTTGGTCACAAGCTTCTGTGCATATGACACTGGGTTTGGTACAAACAGGGAATTAAGGGTGAATTTACTATCGCCGTTAAGTTCCCAATTTCAACCATTTTAAAGGAATTTGTGCTTTGAAATTTTCTAATATGACCTTAGAGTCATGAAGTAATGCCAGTGTATTGGATTGTAGAGACGTGAAGTGAATCTATTCATACTCATGGTTCAATAGATTTATGTGATTACCAGAGTCTTCTATGGTGAGGAAAATTTACAGCAAAGCATCAGAAAATGACTAGAACTGCTAATAAACAACTTTTAGAGAAGATTGATTATGTAAATTTTTGTGGTTTTCTTAAATTAAAGAAGTAGCAATTCTTCTTTGTGGCAAATTTAGTAAGGGTGAGTGTTGTACCTTGTTTACATGTTTCAAAACATGTAAACTGGGGCGCTGATAAGGGGGGTAAACATGACAAATTCATGGGGCCCATTATTTGTGTGTGTGTGTGTGTGTGTGTGTGTGGGGGGGGTGTCCAGTGGATACAGGTTAGAAGTTGTGAAAATTTCGTGTAAGATCCGCTGTAAAAGAGAGGCACAGAAGTCGGGAGTCAGACTTTGAAGGCGTGTTAAGTTTCAGTTTCATTTTGAAGCTAGCGTAATGTGATGTTATGTTTGGACTGCAACCCCCCCATTTTATGAAAGGGTCCACAACGTTTACCTTTCATGGGGCCCACAATTGGTAGCAGCGCCCCTGCATGTAAGTAAGGTAAAACACCCATCCTTACTAATTTTGTAGGAAAGAAGAATTGCTAATTTAACTTTTAGAGCAACTGTAAAAGTGATAGAAGCTGGAAGCACTGTTGGACACAGCTCTAAATAAAAAAAAAAAAAGAGTTTGATGATGAAATCACAGTGATTCTCCTCCATGGGTTAGTTTGATTATGAGGCTTATGAAAATATTAAGATATTATATGATGTGATAATCTAAGATAAGTTGATGTTTGTTTATCCAAAGTTCAGACTAAACTGTGACAGTTCTGACATTGCATTAATGCAACTATTGACACAAACCGTACAGTAAAATTAAGTGATTTGTAGTTTTACCGAGGCTGTTTTCTGTCTGAATTCAGAGCTAAGCTAACAGAGCTATAATGTAAACTATCAGCTGATGCAGCACATGAAGATTATTAGGCACAGGGTTATTTATATTGTCAAAGCTCTAAATGAAAAAAAAAAAAAATGCCGTATGATGCTGAAATCACAGTATTTCTTCTGCAGGAGTGAGTTTGATTATGAGGCTCATGAGGGTATAAAGTTATTATGTGATGCTATTATCTTTGCTAAATTGGCTGCTTTGTTGATTGCATTTCAAAGTAAACAGTGACAGTTCTGACCTGGTTTAGATGATTCCAAACAGATCTTTAGTTCAGCTACTGACAACACAAACCATACAGAAAACAGAGCTAAGCTAACAGAGCTATAAACTATCAGCTGGTGCAGTATGTGACGGTTATAAGACAAAGTGTTAAAATAAATGGCTATAAGTTTTAGTTTGAAGGAGAAACATTGATGATACCATAATACAGTTGTGTGTTAACAATGAGCTTTATACTTCTTTCAGTGAATGACAGTCTGTGGTATCATAGTGTTGATTCTCTGGGGGTTTTGGTGGTCTTAGGTGGGTTCTGATATGTGATGTCACTCTGCTGTTGAGAGTTTGGAATATAAAGCCCCTTCAATGGGTTTTAATGAAGATAATATACAGATTTTGGTATGATGTACAAGCTATATTATAGCCCAATCTGTATTATAATGAACTCTATGTGTACTTTACATACCATAGAACACAGGTGTCAAAAATGAGGCCCGGGGGCCAAAACCGGCCCGCCAAAAGTTCCAATCCAGCCCGTGGGATTAATTTGCAAAGTGCAAGTTAGGCCATCAAACTCAAAAATAATATCATAATAACCAATAAATGATGACAACACCAATTTTTTTCTCTTTGATTTAGTGCAAAAAAACATTAAATTTTGAAAGTGTTTACATTAACAAACTATCCTTTAACATTAACATGAATAACTTCAACAAAATGAAAAAAAAAATAAGTGCAATTTTAACAGTTTTCTGCCTGTTACTAAGTGTTTTGTGCATATGTATAAATGATAAGTCGAGGCATAATATTGATAAAATTGTACTTATATTTCTTAACAAATTCTGTTTTTTTCAGGTTATTCACATCCATTTTGTAATTGTAAATATTAGCATAATTGAATGTCATTTTTTTGCACTAAAACAATTTGGAGTTGTCATTATTGATTGGTTATCATGCTATTATTTTACTGGTCCAGCCCACTTCAGATTAAATTGGGCTGAATGTGGCCCCCGGAAGAAACTGAGTTTGACACCCCTGCCAGAGAATAATGTAGTGGCTGCCTCAGATGATGAGTTTTGCTTCTTTACGTGGTTCTTTTCATCATAAAGACTTCTTATTCTTTAAGAAATACAGTAAAGTCATGCGAATACAGCAGAGGTAGGCATATATATTATAAAAGCCAAGTGGCCTCTGTGTGTATGCATATGTGTGTGTGTGTCTGGGGATTCACACAAAATCCGTAAAGAGCTGACTGCTGCAGTTTGTCATACTTATGTATTTTTGGTCAAGGAACATACTAGCAAAAACGGCAAGTTGATAGGACCAGTATTTTGGGAGATATTAGTAATATTTGGAATACAATAATCTTATAATCACGTTGCTATGGCCAGAACACTTTGGCGGTGACTGCTGGACAAATGCGGTACAACATGCATGAATACACAACAGCATAAAAACTACCACATCTAGAACCTGTGGATCCCCACGGGTCAACGCGTTAGTTATACAGTCGCGGCAAAATTATTAGCCCATCAAAAATCATCAAAAACAATGGTTATGCAATCAAGTACTAACTCCTGTGTGTGTCATGTGACTAAAACAGACAGAAAAGAAAACATGGAATGTGTAAAAGCACTGTTTTTGTCAGTACAATGCCATAGATATTGATGTAAGAACTGAAGTGATTTTGGTTATTATCAAGAAAACATGGAAAATGGTTAAATATCAGCTCTGAAATTAAACTCTTATGAGCTATTTTTGTTGTTATTATTATATTTGTCCAAACAAATGTACCTTTAGTTGTACTAGGTATTAAAATGAACAAGAATTTGAAGAAAACAAGGGTGGTTTAATATTTTTTTCTGCAACTGTATATAAAACAACACACTCACAAACGTATGAACTGTTTTAATCAAAATTCAGATCCACTAAAGAGTTAAGTGTTAGCCAGGAATCAAATCCATATGTTCTTCTACTCTTTGTATGAATCCTGTAAATGTGAATGTGAGGTTCAGTTTCAGATGATTTAACTAATGTATCGTGAACAGTGACTTCAGTCAAGTCTGACTTAATAAGAGGTTATCCTGACATTTGATTAAGCACAACTGACAACCTGGGATCTATTTGGAAGGGTTGTCTTGAATATATGCTTCGACTAACACATTAGAAAACACTGGCGGAGTGTAAATTGCGGTCATATTAAGTGCTCTGCGGGAAACTCCTTTATTAAATTGTCAAGTGCAGCTTTGTAAATATAAGCCTTTACAATTATTTCACAACAATATTTGCTTCTTTTAGCCCAGGGAGAACTGGAGATTCAACAATATGCAGATATCAGTTCAAATGAAGACTTGACTGGGGTTATCTGCACCACTTAGACCTTATGCCTCCACATCCATCACTACAAATGACATCCTGATTTGTAGAGTTGCAAACAAATACTGGCATTGCTCTTGTGCTTGTAAAAAAAAACAAAACAAAAAAAAAAACATTGTTGTATGCCTAAATGAAATGAGTCATCGCCTTATAAAGCAGTTGGATTAAAAACATTGACCAGTTGTGATTTAATGTTGTTTTTAAAGCACCTACTGTCGGATTTTCAACGACCGTCTGACATAACTGTCAGTCTCCATTACACGGTACATTAGCATTTGTTCTGCATTCTTAAGTTTAGAACAAAAGGTTAACATTAATGGGTAACACCCTGTTATTGAAGGTAAATTCCTTTTATTTTCCAGTTAAAGACCCTGTCACACCTTGATGATTTAGGCCAGGGGTCTCAAACATGCAGCCAAAGGTTCCAATGCGGCCTGTGGGATGAATTTGCAAAGTGTTAAAATTCCACAGATTCATTTTAGTTCAGGTTCCACATACAGACCAATATGATCTGAAGTAAAATATCCTACAAAAAAAAATAATGACTCCATATTTTCTTCTGTTTGATGTGAAGAAAATATTACATTATGTCTATAAATAATGACAATCTTGTTTTAGTACAAAAAAACCCCAATAAGTTATGAAAATGTTTGGATTTACAGACTATCCTGTAACAATAAAATGTGAATAAACTGAACAAATATGAACAACAAGAAAATGAAGCACAATTTTAAACAATTTTCTGCCTGTTACAAAGTGTTTAGTGTCTTTGTAGATTCGATCCATAATGCACATGTATAAATGATAAGTTGAGGCATAATATTGTTAAAATTGCACTTATTTTTTGTAAAAAATTTCATTTTCTTCCCCAGGTTTTTCATATTTTTTTTGTGTGGATAGTTTATAAAAGTAAGTATTTTCATAATTTAATGGCTTTTTTGCACTAAAACAAAGAAAAAAAATTGGAGTTGTCATTATTTATCGGTTATAATGCTATTATTTTACTGGTCCGGCCCACTGGAGATCTCTAAAATGCTGGCATAAGCTGAACTATCAATGTTTTTTATTTTTTACTGTGGGCATATTTTTAGCTTACATAGAACATTTTGATAACTTATAGATAACTTATACCAACAAAAGCTCAGGTTGTTGTCCGTGTCATAACTGGTACAGTATTAAATCGATGATGTCATGCTGATGTCAGAGGACTAGTTGGTGTTGTGGTGGTGGATCCTCCATGACTGCTCACCACAGCGTTCTGAAGAGTACTGACCGGTTCTTCCTGTCAACTCCATTTTTATATAACATACCGGGCGGCTCCAGAGTTACATGTGGCTCTTTTATCCCTCCCTGTGGCTTTGGAAAATTAATGAGTATTTAATTAAAATTCATTTTATTTGCATTTATTTTTTATTTATTTAAAGATTATGGTGATAGTAGTGTGTTGACCCGTGGGAATCCACAGGTCGTTTTTATGCTGCTGTGTATTCGTGCGTGCTGTACCACATTTGTACAGCAATCAAAGCGTTCTGGGTATAACAACATGATTGTAAGACTATTGTTTTGCAAACGTACTAATATCTCCCAAAATATTGGCGCTAGAAGTAGTAGTAGAAGACATGAATTTGATTCCTGGCTAACAGTTAACTCTTTAGTGGACCTGAATTTCGATTAAAACAGCTCATATGTTTGTGAGTGTGTTGTTTTATATACAGTTGTGGAAAAAAATATTAAACCACCCTTGTTTTCTTCAAATTCTTGTTCATTTTAATGCCTGGTACAACTAAAGGTACATTTGTTTGGACAAATATAATGATAACAACAAAAATAGCTCATAAGAGTTTAATTTCAGAGCTGATATCTATCCATTTTCCATGTTTCCTTGATAATAACCAAAATCACTTCAGTTCTTACATCAATATCTATGGCATTGTACTGACAAAAACAGTGCTTTTAGGCGTTCCATGTTTTCTTTTCTGTCTGTTTTAGTCACATGATACACACAGGAGTTAGTACTTGATTGCATAACCACTGTTTTTAATGACTTTTGATGGTCTAATTATTTTTCTGTGACTGTATAACACAGGTGTCAAACATGCGGCCCGGGGGCCAAAACCGGCCCGCCAAAGGTTCCAGTCCGGCCCGCGGGATGAATTTGCAAAGCGCAAAAATTACACGTAACATATTAACAATCAAGGATGTCAAAGTCGTTTTAGTTCAGGTTCCACATACAGACCAATGTGATCTCAATTAAAATAATAGCATAATAACCGATAAAATAATGTCTCCAAATTTTCTTAGTTTAATGTGAAAAACATAATATTACATTACATCTATAAATAAGTAAGGACAACTCCAAATTTTTCTGTTTGTTTTAGTGTAAAAATTTACATTAAATGAGGAAAATATTAACATTTACAAACTATCCTTAAACAAAAAAATGAGAAAAAACCTGAAATTTTGAAAGTGAAATTTTAACATTATTCTTCCTGTTATTAAATATTTTGTGCCTTTGTAGATCCAATCCATAATATATATGCATGTATAAATGGCAAGTTGAGGTGTAATATCGTTAAAATTGCACTTATTTTTCTCATGAAATTTCTGTTTTTTTCAGGTTATTCACATCAATTTTGTTTGGATAGTTTGCAAATGTATATATTTTTTATAATTTAATTTTGATTGCTCTAAAATAAAGAGGAAAAATTTGGAGTCGTCATTATTTACAGGTTATTATGCTATTGTTTTACTGGTCTGGCCCACTCGAGATCAATTTGGGCTTAATGTGGCCCCTGAACTAAAATGAGTTTGACACCCCTGCTGTATAACTAGCACGTTGACCCATGGGGATCCACAGGTTCTAGATGTGGTAGTTTGTATGCTGTTGTGTATTTGTTCATGCTGTACCGCATTTGTCCAGCCGTCACCGGCAAAGCATTCTGGGTATAGCAACATGACTGTAAGACTATAGTATTCCAAAATTACTAATATCTCCCAAAATATTCGTCCTATCAACTTGCCATTTTCGCTAGTATGTTCCTTGACCAAAAACCCATAAATATGACAAACTACAGCAGTCTGCTCTTTCTGGGTTTTGTGTGAATGTACAGACACACACACACACAAGCATGCACATAGAGACCACTTGGCTTTTATAATATGGATGAGGTATTACAGGTATTATCTCCTGCTGTCGCTGTCCAGAGGGGAGGTGCTGAAACGCTTTGTCACGTGTCTGGAAGAGGTGAAAAGAGGTCGTCCAGAACTCGTCAAATACGTCCACAAACGTCAGTATGAGTTAGAGATAAATACGTTTAATATAAGTTACACATATTGTAGGTTCAAAACACGTTACTCATAGGTTAGACATCTCAAAGTACGAGTAACTTTCAAGTAACGTTTGTGAACATGTGTCACGATTGCATAACTTACCGACAACCGATGACTCATACAGTGAAAAATTTGGAGCATGCATAAAATTTCTCATACTCGTACTATGAGCTATACCAGCTTGTTCTTAACTTATATAAAACTCACCCATAACTTATCGGACATACACCAGCATATTCGCCTAATTTGTCATACGTCGGCATACGCTGGTTAAATCATGAAGGTGTGAGTGGGCCTTTACCAGTCAGTCCAACTTCTACATAGCAAGTCAGCTTATTTAAGTGTCAGTATTTAATGATATTTGATTTTTTATTTCCTTTAAAAATCATTATAGTCAAGATTTGGCAGTTGAATAAATGTATTTATTTGTGTGGATAAAGCCCCATGTCTGACTATTACATTATCTGAGAATATTGGAATATGCTAACAATAGGACTCAGAAAAAGGAAATGAAATGAAACATCGTTAGATAGGTAAATATTTTAAAATATGTTTGTTGTTATTTAGAACATTTTAATTTCTTAAAGATTATAATGTGAATTGTGTTTGTAATTACATGTCTAAGCGTAGATAGGTAAATATTGTAAAATATGTTTGTATTTATTTAGAACATTTTAATTTATTAAAGATAATGTAAATTGTGTCTCATCACATGTCTAAGCGTAGATAGGTAAATATTGTAAAATATGTTTGTAGTTATTCAAAACATTTTAATTTATTAAAGATAATGTAAATTGTGTTTGTGATCACATGTCTTAGGGTAGATAGGTAAATATCTTAAAATATGTTTGTAGTTTTTTAGGACATTTTAATTTATTACGGATTATAATGTAAATTGTGTCTCATCACATGTCTAAGGGTAGATAGGTAAATATTTTAAAATATGTTTGTAGTTTTTTAGAACATTTTAATTTATTAAGGATCATAATTTATAATGTAAATTGTGTTTGTAATTACATGTCTAAGGGCGAACATTTATAAGCTGAAGACTGCTTCTGGGGTGTCTTATTACAAAATGTATCTTGTAAATGAATTATCGATTTTGATTGTTGTAACAATTTTGTAATAAATTGATTGACTGATTGAATTAATGTGTATTGTAAAAAAAAAAAATCAAAATACTTTCATGCTTTAATTATTTTCCTCCCGATTACAGGCAACATTTTTTACATGACTCTAATCAGGTCTGTCAGTCAGGTGACCCTTCAGTGTCTTAGAATTTATCACAAACATTCGCTCGGACTGAAGGATGAACTGATTACATTTTTGATGATAAATAGTCAAGGTCACTGTAATAGAGAGAAGCGGATGAAAAGATTACGACACAAGGATAGTGGGTACGTGATGGAATATATGGTACTTATGTAAAGATCTAGCAAGACAGACGTCCAAGTGAAGGAAGGAAGTGGCGCATTGTCCGTCTGGTGTTACTATACCGAGCTGGCTGAAACTGAAGAGTCAGCTCAACCAATTATATTTAAGGATACAATGGATGGAGCGCTTGAAAAAAACCCAGTCTATAATGAGCAGGTGAAAGTTTGTTGCTAGGGAATAACACTCACTCACTTTTTTTTGGATTCTGCACATTTGCAAAGCGAAGTGCCACTTTTCCACTGCCGGTATCAGCTCCACTCACCTTGCCTCAACAAAGCTGGGCTCAGTATTGGCTCCAATGTGTTGCATTTCCACTGCAGGTATATAGTATTCCCTCAGTGCAGCTGGATGCAAGGTAAACAAATGTAACATCTTCAGTATGACGGCAGCTGTGAATGAGGAAAGAACGGAGGATGAAATTTAAAACTGTAAGGTACAATTTATGAATGAAAGCGTTAAATTTAGTGGAAATATAGTGGCTTAGACTTTAAATGATGTGGCATTTAAGGGATTCTGGATCATTTTTTAGTATTGTTTTGGCCCTGGAACTCAGAGATCGCATATGATATGATAACACCTGGTGGTTTCTGCTCTCATGCAGTGGAAACACCAAAAAGGCTGAGTCAAGCTGAACTGAGCTGATACCAGCAGTGGAAAAGCTCCACAGCCACACAAATGTGGGTGCCCTCGCAAAAATATGAAAAATAATTAAACATAAGTTGACACACTGTAAAGTTATTTGACATGAAATGTGTACAGAGGCAGCAAAACTGTCAAAAAGGTCAAGTTTATTTCTATAGCACATTCACAACAACGCAAAGTGTCCAAAGTGCTGTGTAAGGATATAGGTAAAAATACAAGATATATTAAAACTAGTACAAATATATAGATACACGTGATAAGATATACTAAAACTGATAAAAAAAAAAGATAACAGGATAAATAGTATATAAAAATACAACCATTTATTGTAATATTATCCTCTTTATTTTGAGTTTTTTCAGTGTAAATCATGTATTTTCCTATATTTAATTCACTGATCATGTTGATATTTGTAAAAGTTTGGAGTATATTCAAAAGTTATTATATCAAAATGGAGAAAACTGAAAAAAAAAGTGACTTTTTCAGGAAAATATATCATTAGCTGAACATAAAAACACTCGTCCAGGGTGTACCCCGCCTTTGCCCATAGTTAACTGAGATAGGCGCCAGCACCACCTGTGACCATGTGAATGAATGAATGAATGAATAAACCTAAAAAACAAGTGTCTCCATCCACTCTCATTGATCCATTTCCATGGGTTTTACTGGTGAATCAATGTTGTAGAAGATGACAGTGTTTCCACGGTAACTACAGAACCTCTGAATATCCAAATGGGTCATATCTGATGACCATGACAAGACGAAAAACTGTATTTTACACCAATTATTTACATGTATTGATAGAATTAGTGGTATTAAACAGTTTAGATCAGTAGATGCTTTTGGTCACTAGTGGATATTTGGGTCTTTATGGGTTATGGTGAATTTTTTAAGGCTTCTTTACTCATTTAGACAATAAACTTCATATCAGATGGTATTTTTTTCTTTATTTTCTTACATTTTATAGAGCAAACAATACAGAACACAAAAAACTTACTTGCAGTCATATTATTAAATAAACTACATAGAAAGGAAAGCTTTTGTGGGTAATCCCACAGTGTGACCTCATTGTTTTCCATCCTCACACAGACATACATGAACACAAACATGAGTCTCATCTACTGTCATTGATCCAACTCCATGGGTTTTACTGGTGAATCAATGTTGTAGAAGATGATGGTGTTTCATGTTCACTCCGGAGCCTCTGAACGTCCAAATGGGTCATATCTGATGACCGTGAAAAGACGACAAACTGTATTTTACACCAATTATTTACCTGTATTGATAGGGTTAATGAATCAACAGTTATTAACCCATAAAGACCCAAACATCCACCATTTACCTAAACCATCTACTGAAGCAAACTGTTTAATACCCGTTGATCCATTAATCCTATCAATACATGTAAATAATTGGTGTAAAATACAGTTTGTCATCTTTTCATGGTCATCAGATATGACCCATTTGGACGTTCAGAGGATCCGTAGTGAATGTGAAAACTCTGTCATCTTCTACAACATTGATTCACCAGTAAAACCCATGGAGTTGGATCAATGACAGTGGATGGACACAGTTTATGTTCAGTTAATAATAGATTTTCCAGAAAAAGTCACTTTTTCCTCAGTTTTCTCTGTTTTTGATATAATAACCCTTATATATAAATAGCAGTAATAGTAGTAGTAATAGTAATATAAATAGTAGATAATAACTTTTGAGTGAAAAAAGTACAATTCCGTGATGAAAATGTTTACATCTATGAATTGTACTTGAACCAAACATGAACAAGTATTAACAACCTGAAAATTCTTAAGTAAAAAAAGTGCAATGTTAACAATATTACACCTTAGTTTATCATTTATACATGTGAATTACAACTTAGAGATCACAGTGGATCTACAAATACACAAAACATTAAATAACAGGACAAATATTATTAAAATTCCCCATACTTCTCTAAAGAGGTTTTTCACTTTTTTTTTTTTTTTTTTTTGTAAAAGGCTAGTCTGTAAATGTAAACATTTTTGTGTAATTTTACTTTTTTTTTTTTTTTACACTAAAACAATGAGAAAAATTTACAGTTTTCATTATTTATAGGTTATTACCTCCACCAAGGAGGTTATGTTTTTGCCAGGATTTGTTTGTCTGTTTGTTTGTTTGTCTGTCCGTTAGTGTGCAACATAACTCAAAAAGTTATGGACAGATTTGGATGAAATTTTCAGGGTTTGTTGGAAATGGGATAAGGAAGAAATGATTAAATTTTGGTGGTGATCGGGGGTGGGGGGGCCCATGGGGGGGGGCCACTGATCAGCCTTGGCGGAGGTCTGCGCTCTCCAAGTGCTTCTAGTTATGACAGTATTTTAGTGGTCTGATCCACTTTAGATTGAATTGACCTATAATGATTGTTAATATCTTCACTGTCATTTTTGCTTTTCACAACTTCATCCCAGGGGCCGGATTGAACCCTTTGGCGGGCCGGATTTGGCCCCCGGGCCACATGTTTGACACCTGCGATCTACATGATCAGTAAATTAAATGTAGGAAAAAAAACCTGATTTGCACTGAAAAAACACCAAATACAAAAGATAATATTACAAGAAATGGTGCTAAATCACTTAAGGAACGTTAAATATAGAGGAAAAATTAATTTGGGAACTGCAAAGTAACACTAGGTCCTTCTGGGTTAAACAGTTTAGATCAGTAGATGGTCTTGGTCACCAGTGGCTGTTTGGGTCTTTATGGGTTAATTCACATTAAGGATATTAATTATTTATATTAGAATCTATAGCACAATATTTTACTATGTTCCATTAACCTTATCATCTTATCATCTAATATTTTGATTTACCATACCTGTTGTGATGTCACTACAACCTGCTCATGACTTGGCTCTGGTCCAGGGCAGATGAAAAGTAGCTCTGAGCTATTTCTGATACAATATATGTATTGTGCACTGCCCCTGCTGAATAAACAATACATAAATAATACATTAAAGGTATGAAAGCTTTCACAAATATAATATATGCATGTGTGGTTGTTGAAATGAGTGTAATATTATCAGCAGTCATAAACACCTGTAGACCTGGCATGCCTTCACTGGTCTAAATTCTGCTTTTTATTTCCACAAATATACAACAAATGCTGCATAATATGACCCTTGTGAATTATATTGTGTGTCTATATCACCACTTTTCCACAGCCAAAATCCAAGATTCCCCAGTACCTTCCTTGTTGCATCGGTGAGCTTTTATTTCCATATCCATGTGTTGTTATAATCCTTGCAGTGCAGGGAGGGTAATGAAGCATCTGCTCATCTGCCTTTGGGTCACATATAAGTACATCACTGCCATGGCATAAACATGAGCTGCCTTCACCTCCCTCCTTATCGCAAAAATAGACACTCCTGTAGAGCTGCGGGTGTTACACATCTGGTGTGGAAGACGTGGAGTGACTCCTGGAAACATAAAGTTCTGTATAATGCATGAGCTTAACCCATAAAGACCCAGTGCTGCTTTTATGGGAGTTCCCAGATTCATTTTTCTGTCTATTTAACCTTTCTTAACTGATTTATCACCAGTTATTCTAATATTATGCCCTTTATTTTGCCTTTTTCAGTGAAAATAACGTATTTTTCGAGATGTAATTTACTGACCGTGTAGATGTTCATTAACCCTTTCATGGATAGTGGTCACTACAGTGGACAGTTATTCTCCAGCTGTTCTCTTGTATATTCATGGGTTTTGTGGTTTTATTTGCATATCAGACAACTTTGCTGTTCTTGATAAACCTGATCTGCAGTAACATGTTTGAGAGTAAATCAGTTGCTAATTGTTATTAGACTGTAATTAACAGTTTTCTGAAACAAAAAGTGTTTTTTTTCACATCATCTCTATGAAGTGAGTAATAACTAGTTTTAAAGTATGCTAAAATGTGAGAAAACATCAGATTAGCTGCATTAAAATAATATTTCATCGTTTTCACACAGTATATCACTTTCTGATATTGCATTTTAACCCTTTCATACATAGTGGTCAATACAGTGGACACTTATTCTACAGCTGTTCTCTTGTACAGGGTGGGGAAGCAAAATTTACAATGAACATTTAGTTGTTTTTTTGCGTCAATTGTTTTGAAACCAAACATATATTGATGTCATAATCATACCTAACACTATTATCCATACCTTTTCAGAAACTTTTGCCCATATGAGTAATCAGGAAAGCAAACGTCAAAGAGTGTGTGATTTGCTGAATGCGCTCGTCACACCGAAGGAGATTTCAAAAATAGTTGGTGTCCATAAAGACTGTTTATAATGTAAAGAAGAGAATGACTATGAGCAAAACTATTACGAGAAAGTCTGGAAGATACTATTAAAGAAGAATGGGAGAAGTTGTCACCCGAATATTTGAGGAACACTTGCGCAAGTTTCAGGAAGCGTGTGAAGGCAGTTATTGAGAAAGAAGGAGGACACATAGAATAAAAACATTTTCTATTATGTACATTTTCTTGTGGCAAATAAATTCTCATGACTTTCAATAAACTAATTGGTCATACACTGTCTTTCAATCCCTGCCTCAAAATATTGTAAATTTTGCTTCCCCACCCTGTATATTCATGAATTTAGTTGTTTTAGTTCCATATCAGCCAACACAGTGGATGCTCATGCATCATCTCATACACTGACATTCATACCATTACTGTAACTTTACTGTTCTTGATAAACCTGATCTAGAGTAATATGTTTGTGTAAATCAATTGTTGTTATTAGTCTGTAATTAACAGTTTTTGTAAAAGTTTTTTGTTTGTTTGTTTGTTTGTTTGTTGTTGTTTTTTTTTTGCATATTATCTCCACAAAGTGAGTAATGACTGGTATTAGAGTGTTAAAATGTGAGAAAACATCAGATTAACAGCATTAAACATGTCTGGTAAAGGTTCATACTGTCTTCCACATGTAATTATTATGTTTATTTGCACCCAAAATTAAACGCATGATTTCCAGCTGAGTGGACATTTTTGCAGCTCCATGAAAAATAGGTTCATGATAAAAGTTTTTTTAGGCATGCTTTTTTTCATGCCTAAAGAGGAATAAAAACACGAAGGAAAAAAACATCTGGATTGAGGGTCTCATAATTCATGCATGAAAGGGTTAAATACATGTTTCTTTTCTTCAAAAAATAAACACATGGTGTCCAACTGAGTGGGCATTTTTGTAACTCCATAAAAAACAGGTTTATAAAAAATTTCCATCACATTTTTTTTCATGCCTAAAGAGGAATAAAAACACAAAGGAAAAAAATCTTGATTAAGGTTCTCATAATTCATGCATGAAAGGGTTAAAGATCAGAATAAGTTGATTGTTATTATATCAGAAACAGCAAAAACTGAACAAACAGTCACTTTTTAAGCAAAAAAATTCATTAACCAAACATAAACCAAATGTGTTCATTCACTGTCACTGATCAAACTCCATGGGTTTTACTGGTCAGTTAATGCTGTAGAACAGGGGTGTCAAACTCATGTTAGTTCAGGGGCCACATAAAGCCCAATATGACCTGTAGTGGGCCGTATCATTAAAATAATAACATAATAATACATAAATAATATCAATTCCAAAATTTGTATGTCTAATTTCTATGTTTTAGAGTGAAAAAAGTAAGATTATATCATTACAATTTTTTCATCTACAAAATATCCTTTAAAAAAATGTGGAAAAACACAAACAAATCATGACCAAAATGAAATTTATTAAGAAAAAAAGTGTAATTTTAACAATTTATGCCATTATTTGGCCTCAGCTTCTCATTTTTACACGTTCATGACAACGTACAGATTTCAGTGGACCTACAAATACACAAAACATTTAATAACAGACAGAATATTGGTACAATTACTCTTAAATCTCTTAAGACATTTCAGGTTGTTCATATTTGTTCAGGTTTTTCACATTTTTTGTAAAAAGCTAGTCTGTAAATGTTAATATTTTTGTGTAATTTTACTTTTTTACACTAAAACAAAGAGAAAAATATGTGGTTTTTGTTATTTATAGTTTATTATGATAGTATTTTACTGGTCTGACCCACTTTAGATGGAACTGAATTACATTTATTTTGACATCCTTGATTGTTAATATCTTCAGTGGAATTTTTTTATTTCAGTAATTCATCCCACGGGCCGGATTGAACCCTTTGGTGGGCTGGTTTTGACCCCCCCATGTTTGACACCCCTGCTGTAGAAGATGATGGTGTTTCCATGGTAACTATGGAGCCTCTGAACATCCAAATGGGTCATCTATCTATCTATCTATCTATCTATCTATCTATCTATCTATCTATCTATCTATCTATCTATCTATCTATCTATCTATCTATCTATCTATCTATCTATCTATCTATCTATCTATCTATCTATCTATCTATACATGGAAATAATTGGTGTAAAATGCAGTTTGTCATCTTTTCATGGTTCCATTCCATAAGAACCTTTTGTCTGTTTTCTAACTTTCCAGATTTGTACATGCCTTATCAGACAGTTTATGATGTTCTGTAATGATGCTTCATTTCTGGTAAGAAGCTCATTGTTACCTCCGCCAAGGAGGTTATGTTTTTGCCAGTGTTGGTTTTTCTGTCTGTCTGTCCGTGTGCAAGATAACTCAAAAAGTTAAGTATGGATTTGGATGAAAACTTCAGGAAATGTTAATACTGGCACAAGGAAAAAATGATTAAAATTTGGTGGTGATCGGGGGGGAGGGCACTGATCTGCCTTGGCGGAGGTCTGCACTCGTGCTTTTCTAGTTACTGATGAATTCATTTTATATATCACCATCATGGTTGAATGCATTGTTAACACAGATATTTACATTACAACATCAACCTGTGAGAAGGAGGTGGGAACAAGGAAAATTAAGATAGTTTACTTTTCTTTTGCCTTTTTACTTAACTCATAAAGACCCAAACAGCCACTGACGACCCAAACCATCTACTGATCTAAACTGTTTCATCAAATACCTGTTGATCCACTAATTCTATCAATACATGTAAATAATTGGTGTAAAATGCAGCTTGTTATCTTTTCATGGTTATCAGATATGACCCATTTGGACATTCAGAGGCTGGTTACCATGGAAACAATGTCATCTTCTACAACGGGGGTCTCAAACATGCGGCCTGGGGGCCAAATGCAGCCCGCCAAAGGTTCCAATCCACCCTGTGGAATGAATTAGCAAAGTGAAAAAATTCCACAGTCAAGGCTGTGGAACTCATTTTAGTTCAGGTTCCACATACAGACCAATAAGATCTACAGTCAAATGATAACCGACAAAAAAGAATGACTTCATATTTTCTTCTCTGTTTGATGTGAGAAAAATATTATTACATTATGCCTTTAAATAATACAAATTTCTTTTTTTTCCTTTGTTTTAGTGCAAAAAAATAACATTAAATTATGAAAATATTTACATTTTCAAACTATCCTGTAACAATAAAATGTGAACAACCTGAAACGTCTAAAGAAAATTAAGCACAATTTTAACAATTTTCTGCCTGTTACTAAGTGTTTAGTGTCTTTGTAGATCCAATCCATAATACAAATGTAGAAATGATAAGTTGAGGCAGAATATTGTTAAAATTGCACTAAATTTTATTACGTTTTTTTTTTTTTATTTAAATTTCAGTTTTTCAGGTTATTCACTTTTTTGGGATAGTTTATAAAAGTAAGTATTTTCGTTATTTAATTTTTTTTTTTTTTTTTTTTTGGCACTAAAACATAGACAAAAATTTGGAGTTGTCACTATTTATAGGTTATTATGCTTTTATTTTACTGGTGCGGCCCACTGGAGATCAAATCGGGCTGAATGTGGCCCCTGAAAGAAAATGAGTTTGAGAGACCTGTTCTACAACATTGGTTCACCAGTAAAAGCCATTGAGTTTGATAAATAACAGTGAATATAGACACTTGGTTTATGTTTAGTTAATGATAAGTTTTACTGAAAAAGTCACTTTTTCTTCAGTTTTTTTCTGCTTTGATACAATAACCTTTGACTTTACTCTGAGCTTTTGTGAACATCTACATGATCAGTCAATTAAACATAGGAAAATCGATGACTTTAAATGGAAAAAAAAAGGCTAAATTAATAATAATAATAATAATAATAATAATAATAATAATTTATTTGTAAAGCGTTTTCAATCAAAGTGCTGTACAGATATAAAATCAATTCACAGGATAATATAATATTATAATAAATGGTGATAAATTACTCAGGAAAGGTTAAATGGAGAGAAAAATTCTTTTGGGAGCTGCCACAATAGTTACACTGGGTCTTTATGGGTTAAACAGTTTAGATCAGTAGATGGTTTTGGTCGCCTGTGGGTCTTTTTGGGTTAAAAAAAGATAGATAACATTGCACTACAAATACCTCTGATTTCATATATTTGAAGAGAATCCTCCTCAGAGTAAAAAAGCAAGAGTCTAAATGATTTAAAAAAAAAAATCTTCTGTTTGAGGTGGTGTATTTTGGGTTTTACTCGTTTGCATAAAAATGTTTCAGCCAGATCTGACTAGAAGATAGAAATGTAATTATAGGATCGACATCCGCTCTTGAATGACAAAGAGATGGATTAGAACAAATGGAGGCTCCCTGTCGATAATCCCATGAGAAAATAGGAGTCGCTGGACCGTGAATGACTTTCCAAATCAAATGTAATGGAACAAGGGGGCACGGGTTCAGCCGGGAGGTGAAGAATACAGGAGCAGGCTGGGATTTTCTGCTCATGCCGTGTCATATATCAAAGCCTCGGAGGTCAAGGTCTTTAATTAGATATAACACGAGTCTATACTGTGTTTACAACCCGTGTTTCGAAGTACTATTAAATATGAATCACATCGCCAGAACATGATTTCTGAGGGTGAAGAGACTGACCTGAGGATTGTCGGAAAGAAACGTGGGAGTTCCTCATTTGATTCAAACATCCCAAATGTTCAGACGGACTCTATTAATCTATCACTGATAAGGCTTTATGTTGCTCTTGATGGCTCATCAGTTTGATCTCATTAGAGCCAGTGTAATTGACTGCTTGCATTAAACAAAGACCCGGGCCTTCCATTCTTTTCTCTGTTTCCACAAATTAACCTAGATTAACTGCTTTTCCACCCCCTGAAAGCGGAGCATGAAGAACAGCAACAATAGTCGCTTTTCAGTGACACTTTATAATAAGTACACACTATGAAGCATTAGTTAAGCATTAACAAATACTGAATTCATCATTTATAAAGCATATTTCTGACATGAATACTCATTAATATATGGTTTATAAGCACGGTTATAAATGTTCTACTAATCATTCATAATCATTCATCATTCAATCATGCAGTTTGTTTGATAATCCCATGTACTGTGTCTTTCCTTTGTAAGAATAACTGAAACTTTTGTGAGTCTTTAGGCATTGCCAACCTTTAAATCTCATTTGTAAATACTTCATATGGCATAGATAGTGCACACTTTAGATGAGCTCACACCATAGACTTAACCCTTTCATGCACGAATTATGAGAACCTTAATCAAGATTTTTTTTTCCTGACTGTTTTTATTCCTCTTTAGGCATGAAATAAACAATGCAATTGAAAATTTTCTTATGAAAAATAAATAAATAAATAAACAAACAAAAAATATATAAAAAACAAAAAATAAAGTTAAAAAAAGACACACTACTACTACTACTAATAATAATAATAAAAATGATCTTATGAACCTATTTTACATGAAGTTGCAAAAATGTCCATTCATCTGGACACCTTGTATTTAATTTTTGAAATGAAGAAACATGTATTTACAGATAAATTGTGCGAAAACTGAGGGGGGGCTTGTAGTTCTGGGGGTGAGAGTATGCTCAGGGGAGATCTACACAATGTTTCCAATTCATGTCAGAAAAGATATGTAGTGTCTTAAAACTTTAATAAAGATATGTGCAAAAACCAACAAACAAACAAAAAAATCCATAAATATGTGAGAGAACAGCTGTAGAATAGCTGTCCACTGTAATGACCAGTATACATGAAAGGGTTAACTAATGAGTAGTAAGTGCTTTATAAATACCTGAAAAATGAATTCCTGTATTAATAACTGTTTATAGGAAAATAAATGTGTGTTAGTATAAAATACCCACTAAAATATTCACTAACCATTAGTGCATGTCTGAATAGTGTACGTGCGAGCATAAATGCACATCATAACTGGTTTGGAAGTGATGCAATACTAAATTTTTAAACGCTGAATCCATAATTTATAAAGTATGAAAATACAATCATTAAGCACAGTGTAGATGAGCTTATTAATGATGAGTAAAACCATTATAACTGTGCTTATAAACCATATATTAATGAGTATTCATGTCAGAAGTATGCTTTATAAATGATGAATTCAGTATTTGTTAATGCTTAACTAATGCTTCATAGTGTGTACTTATTATAAAGTGTTACCCGCTTTTCTATTGACGCTCAAATTGCGCAAATATAACTTGCGCATAAAAATTTACCTAATGGTAAAACGACAATTTTGCCAAGTCTCATTTTTAATCAAAAGTTTTGCGCTGGCAAGAGGTGGTTTTTCTGGCACAGCACAAATGGTATATCACGCAAAACTGCAATGGAAAGACCTTTTTTCGCAACTAGAGTCAGGTGAATTTAAAAAAAACGAATGTTGATGTACGTTACAACAAGCGAAGAAGAAGGAGAAACATGTCGCGGTATGTGTGGACACACCAGGAAACCCAATCATTTTTAATTTAGTACAAGATAGAGGGGTAATATATTATAATAATAATGAATATATCTGTAAATCAACACCATATTTACGTTCGTCGCCATGTTTATGGAATGACTTCTTGTGTCATCTTGCAATAATAAATAGGGGTGTAAGAAAATATCAGTTCCGCAATATATTGTGATATTTCATTCCACAATACTGTATCGATATTAAAAAGTACTGTGTCAACATTTTTAGGTATATATTCAAATGCAGATATGGCAGAGGTTATTTTTTTGTTTTTATTTTTTTCTTTATATTTTCTGGGAATCCTGCGAGCTCTTTTATTTATATATTCACAAGGGTATTTTTCTGTGTTGTTTGTAAACTAAAAAAGTAATTCATTAAATCAATGTTAAAACTGTATTTATCCAGACTCAGACTCAGACTTCCTTTATTGTCATTTAATAATGCACCAACAGTACCTTATCAAACAAAATTTCAGGTGCTTAGCTCACCACAGTGTCAGTTATAAAAATAAATAAAAACACACTTCACAAAATGTAAAAATAATCTAAAATACCAAATCCTGCATTTTGAGTTTTATAGAGAAAAGTTTTGTGATATAGCATTAGATCCTATTCTGATCAAATACAAATTTGTTTAGTATTAGTGCATATTTCTGATGTAATTATATTTTCCTAGAAATAATCGTTTAAAAAAAGAAACAAAACAACTAAAAATGTTGCCTTGTTAACAGTATTGTGATATACCGCAATATATCATATCGTGATCCTAGTATTGTGATTTGTATTGTATCGTCAGATTCTTGCCAATACACAGCCCTAATAATAAACTAGAAGCACTCGGAGAGTGCAGACTTCCACCAAGGCTGATCAGTGCCGCCCCCCCCCCCCCCCCCCCCCCCCCCCCCCCGTGGGCCCCCCCACGCCAAGGAGGTTATGTTTTTGCCAGGGTTTGTTTGTCTGTCTGTCTGTCTGTTTGTCTGTTCGTTAGTGTGCAACATAACTCAAAAAGTTCTGGACAGATTTTGATGAAATTTTCAGGGTTTGTTGGAAATGAGCCCCCCCGTGGGCCCCCCCACCCCCGATCACCACCAAAATTTAATCATTTCTTCCTTATCCCATTTCCAACAAACCCTGAAAATTTCATCAAAATCTGTCCATAACTTTTTGAGTTATGTTGCACACTAACGGACAGACAAACAGACAGACAGACAAACAAACAAACCCTGGCAAAAACATAACTTCCTTGGCGGAGGTAACAAATCATTGCATTTGTGATGTAATGGAAAAACCAACATTACGCACTTCTGTTTTTTCAACATTTGGTAAATATCGGTCAAGTTTTGTGCAGATGTCCAGTGGAAAAGCAACTAGAGCGACCTGGTTTGAAGAAATAAAAGACAGCAGAAAAACAGCGATTATCATCGAAATAGGTGTAACGGTAATTGAGAATTTGGCCATTTGTAGGGAAAACATTGTCCCAGATTGGATGTCACTGGAGAGAGGAATACATCCAGCAGCTGCTGTGAAGGAAACTCAGCATCTACCACATGAGCTGCATGTAAATTTAATCAGCAAGTAGAGGAAATAAAACCATGTCTTTCATTCTCCAACATGTAAATTGCCTTAGTTTTTTAGCCTTAAGGGAAAGAGGTAATCACAGAAACGCGCAGTAAAAGAAACACTCACGTAACTATCCCAAAATGTCCAATTATGCCCCGTTTAAATTGACCATTTATTTTTAATTAAACACTTTATTTAAGAAAAACAGAATATGATGTTCAGCACTGCTCTACATAACAATAACCTCATCTATTTTTTCTTTTTTTTTTCTTTTTTTTTCTTCTTTTTTTTAACTCATGTGCCAAAGAGCGGGTTACTAAAAATGCTGCATTGATGAGGGTGGGAGCATAAAATTCAAATTCTGCAACAATTTCACATCATTTGACATTTCATATCATTTGGTTTGATATTATGGAGCCTGTGGCATTATCTTCAGTTCAATGCCTTTTCCAATTTGAGATCCACTGCCTTCCTGATTTTACCCTCATTTGTAAATGTCACTTAAGGAGAAGTGATGGAAATAATTTGCAGTGGTTTAAAAAGAAGGATATTAAAAAAAAGATGAGTGGAGAAAAAGGAAAGGAATGCAAGAAAAAGAGGGAGGAGGAAACATAAGAAGGCTGTACGGTGAAAAGAACCACAAAAATAAACACATCTCACCACTTGAGGCAGCCATTACATTATTCTGTGGTACATAAAGTACATATAGAGATCATTATAATATAGTTTGGACTAATTTACATCACACCAGTGTCTGAATATTATCATCATAAAAGAACATTAAAGGGGTTCTGTGTAGTATTGATATTCCAAATTCTCAACAACAGTCACATACCAGAACATACTTAAGACCACCAAAACCACCAACGAATCAACACTATGTACCCACAGACTGTATCACTCACTCAATAAAGTATAAAACTCATTGTTAACACACATCTGTTTTATAGGATCATCAAGTTTTCTTCTTTGAACTAAAACTTATAGGCATTTATTTTAACACTTTATCTTATAACCATCACATGCTGCATCAGCTGATAGTTTACATTATAGCTCTGTTAGCTTAGCTTTGTTTTTAGACAGAAAACAGTCACAGTAAAAGCACAAATTGATGTTTTACGTATGGTTTGTGTTGTCAATAGCTGAACTAAAGGTCTGTGTGGAATCATCGAAATAAGGTCAGAACTGTCACAGTTTAGTTCGAACTGTGGATCGACAAAACAGCCCAAAGATAATAGCGTCACATAATAACTTTATACCGTCATCAGCCTCATACTCAAACTCACTCCTGCAGTGGCAACGCTGCTATTTCCACATCAAATTCTTTTTTTTTATTTAGAACTGTGTCCAGCAGTGAAAACAACAGTGCTTCCAGCTTTTATCACCTCATTACTTTTGTTATCTCTAAAATTTTCTGAGCGGTTCTCATCACTACAAAATTTAATGTCTATGTCATCTAAACCAGTGATTCTCAACTGGTGGGTCGCGACCCAAAAGTGGGTCATAAACCCATTTTCAGTGGGTCGCAGGCCTTTGTCTGAGCAAAGAATAATGTTAAACCAAATCCTGTGCTTTATTTTTTATGAAGCTGAGTGCCATCCATTCACACTCTCCAGCAGTAGGTGGCGGTAATGCGCTGTAATGCTAATTAACGCCAGACATTTCACAGCATAAAAGAAGACCCAGAAGTTTCTATTCATATCATGGTAAAACTCAGGTATGACAACGACTACATCAGATATGGTTTTACCTACATTGGACAAAAACTTCAGTGTGTTTGATTCTTCAATCAGTGACTGAATACACTTTTCATTTTTAGTTTTGGTAAAAATTTACCTAATTTTGTGTTAAAATATATTTCCCTCTTTAGCATCACCACCTGCTGGTCAGTTTGGTTTATCATTAAACTTTTTTCTGTGTTTTCATACTGTGATATTCTGTATTATCTCAGGTTCAAAACACACCATCTGTTTAAATAAATTTGAGAAGTTTAACTTTTGTCAGTTTGAGTCATGGCTTATCATTGAGGGGTGATAGTATGGCGTCAAGATGAGGCCAGATAACACTGTAAATACTAGAAGCACTCGCAGAGCGCAGACCTCCGCCAAGGCTGATCAGTGGCACCCCCCGTGGGCCCCCCCCACCCCCGATCACCACCAAAATTTAATCATTTCTTCCT
Organism: Sphaeramia orbicularis; assembly: GCF_902148855.1. NCBI lineage: Eukaryota > Metazoa > Chordata > Actinopteri > Kurtiformes > Apogonidae > Sphaeramia > Sphaeramia orbicularis. Next base: position 40,654,714 of record NC_043972.1, on the reverse strand, counting down.
TATCCCATTTCCAACAAACCCTGAAAATTTCATCCAAATCTGTCCATAACTTTTTGAGTTATGTTGCACACTAACGGACAGACAAACAAACAAACAAACAAACAAACAAACAAACAAACCCTGGCAAAAACATAACCTCCTTGGCGGAGGTAATAAATGAAGTACTGTAAACGCAAGTAAAGTTTTGTAAATCAAAAATATATATATTTTTTAAAAAATGCACCTGGAAAACTTAGTTTGCTCCTACAAACGTGTTTTTTGCTTTTACAAAACGCTATCTGCATTTACAAAACTTTTCTGCAGTTACAAAACATTCTGGCCTCTTTTTGGTGTGGGGGCATGGTTAGATGAGACCTGGTCTAGACAGACCTGGTCTAGACAGGAAGCAATATTATTGGTGATGGACAGACATCACCTCATTCACTACAATGGAGCAATTGCAAAGCCCCACTGTAATGTGTCTATTTTACCTTAAATAACACCACTTAATATTACCAGAGTGAAGTTGGTTCCGTTCTTGAAACCAGTTCCGAGATCCATACATGGAACCAGTTTCATTTACAGAACTACTACACTACTACACTACAGAACTACAACAGAACTACTACAGAATTTACAGAACCAAGCCGGGCACCAAGCTTCAAGCCCCAGCTTCCCCACATCATGCCCCGCCCCAGTGAACGAGGCGATGTCTGTCCATCACCACTAATGTTGCTTCCTGTCTGGACCAGGTGTGAACACGCCTCTCATCTAACCACACCCCCACGTCAAAAAGAGGCCAGAATGTTTTGTAACCGCAGAAAAGTTTTGTAAATGCAGATAAAGTTTTGTACACGCAGAAAGCGTTTTGTAAAAACAAAACAAAAAAAACAGGTTTGTAGGAGCAAAATAAGTTTTGTTGGTGCATTTTCAAAAAGAAATGTGTATTTTCTGTTTACAAAACTTCACTTGCGCTTACAATACTTCACATACGTATGTTATCTGGCCTCATCTTGACACCATATGATAGTGGGTCCTGAAGCCAGCCCGGTTAAGAACCACTGGTCCACACATTCATGTGACAGACATGTATCAGGTCCAGGTGCAAAAAACAGTCTCCTAGAGCCACACTCTACCCAGCAGGAATTTCCCAAGTTTGATTTGAATGTGCAATTTTTGCTCATTTCACCATGAAATTACATATAATTAATTGTTGTTCTCTGTTGCCACAGAGTGAATACCTCCTTTGAGTAGACGCCAGCTCTCAAAACATCTACGGGACTGTAATAAAACCTCTTAACTGGGCTCCAACCCAACATGCGTGTGGACGTGAGAGCCTGATCATTACTGCTTGCAGCGTTAATGGCTGTTTATTTTCTGCTTTTTTTTTCCTTATGAAAACTTCAATCTACATAATATAAATGCCTAAATAAGATATGAATACCTGTGGTTAAGTTATAGTTAATGATAGTGTTTGTGCTTCGATGCCTATGTGTGGATATGCATTTGTGTGGCCTCTGACCATTCCTTATTCATTATTATTATTATTATTATTATTATTATTATTATTATTATTATTATTATTATTATTAACTGAGTGAAATGTGATTATATGATGCATTGTTGGAGTACTGTCCTAATAATATTTTGTCTACAAGTACTTAGAGATCCTTACATTATCCTTATCTCTGTCACAATAAATGAAATTTATTTCTGTTAATATTTGCACAAATTTTTGGACAACATCTTGTGTCGATGGTAGAGAGTTACATCATTATTTCCAGTCTTCTCCATCTCGTGTCCAACCATGGTCATTCAGTATATTCAGGTAGTCGCTGACCTAATTTATTGGACACATAACATCGGTAAACCTAGTAACATAAGTAACTGCAGCTCATAACACTGCCCCCACAGGCTTGTACTGTAGGCACTAGGGAATAATGGGTAATCCCTTTACATATGTTCACTCTGGAACAGGGTCAATCTGGACTCGTCAGACCACATGACCTTTCTACATTGAAACACAGTCCAGTCTTTATGCTCTCTATCAAACTGATGATGGTTTAAGAAATTAGAATCTACTCACTGCATCAGTTAAAGGGTTAAAGAACTTCAAGCAGCTGAAACATGTTAATCATTGCAGCAATTATCCAGTGGAAGAATCTGAACTGTTTGCCAGATCCAGGTGGTGACTTTTTGTGGCTGGGTGGGGTATTTTCTCCTTCACAATAACCCTTTATAGGACACTCATACAAATACTCTGAAATTCTAAATTTTGACCTTAGTGTGTCATTGGAGGACATACCAAAAATATATTTACTTTTGTGAACATTTAGAAAATTTTGTATCGTTATGCAAAAAATCAAGGTCAATGAAGTTACCAAATTTGGTTCCTTACCTAAAAATGGCAAAAAAAAAAAAAAAAAAAATCCAAGAAGTATATATAAAAATGAGGGCTGTCAAAATGAATACATATATAGGGGCGCTTCATATACTTTATGAAGTTTCCCTTGGCAAAGCAAATTTGTTCAGCACCAAAAGGCAGCCAGACTACTATTCTGTTGTTATGATGCTGGACAAGACAAGTTAGAAAAAAAAAAAAAAAAATTAAAAGAATACATTAACATGGGTTAATCCATCGTTGTGATTAATCTGATAAAAACATTTAACTCAATTAACTCATCTGCAGGACAGAATGACTCTGAATGTCTCTGGCAACACATTTGGGGTAGTTTGTCGAGATAGTGTCGTACATGAACAAATGGACAGTTGATCCGGTAGTGACAGGCAGCAGAACCAACCCATAAAGATGGAAGACACTAAACAGCACGATGGCCCTCTGGATGGAAATATGAGGACAAAAAAAACACAACGGAACAGTTGTGTCAAGTTGTTTTGTTAAAACTATTGAAGGAATAAACACGTTAAGTGCATATATATATATACCCTTCTTTTTTGAGTCTGTTTGCTCATGTAAAATGAAACGCAATTAATATAGATTCAAAATTTATCATATTTAATTGTGATTAATCGAAATTAATCCACAGCAACCCTGTGACTGATCTGATTAAAATTTTTAATTGTTTTGAAAGCACGAATAACAATACAAGAAAAACACATGGAATTTAAAAGGAACATGTATTTTAGAACATTTGACCAACATCAGTGCTGATCCAGACCCCTGTCCACATCCACATTCACCCTTTGAACATCATTCCTTACTTTAGTACCATTACTTCATGGTACCTAACAAGGCAGGTCCACTCACTGCTCATGCAGAGGTGGACCTTCCAGACCCTGTAGACCACATTGGACTTGAGATTGTTGACTCACTGTACTCACTGGAACTGGTGCAGTCATTGTCTTGTAATAAATGCGGAAATGACCAAAAATAGTCACTTGCTAGATAAAGGGTTAACTTGCAAATGATCAAATTCCATTTTTTATGTGTAAATAAAAACCAAACCAAAGTATTGTAGCTCCATACCCCTAACTCACAGCTTAAGTACTGAACATTTTCCATGATTCTATGATATCCTGTGACTTTTTTATGGTCTTGTGAATGGACACACTATAGCTGCGGGAAGATTTGTCATACTATCATGACATATTTTGCGTTGTCTGTTCAGCGGGAAAATAAATCATGTCTGATGCCGTCCTCTGACAATAGTTGAGTCCTGGGGGAAATTTCTAAGCATATGGCAGCAGGAACTAAAAACAAAAGACAAAAACACATCCAATAACTCAAGGACAAAAACCAAACTACAATAAATAAATAAAAACACCATCCTCATGTTTTGTCTCATGTTTTGAGAGCTACAGTGACTCTTTCAACTGTAATATAACACAGATCTTAGAAAACACCTAAATAATCTGCCAGTGTGTGTGTTTTGTTAACCTGAAAAGTGCTTATGTTGAATTACAACCAAAATGGTGGTTGTAGCCCTTCCTAATGCCTCTACATCTCGTCAAAAGCGCGGACAGAAATCCTGAATGATTTGCCTCTTTTCGGTGATGTCAGACAGAGGCATGACCTTCCATTATTAGTCCATTGTCGCTGGCTTTTTCAGTCAATGTGTCACACATATTCTACTTCCCGATTCTCCACAGTCACAGCGTGTCCCACGGGGTTTTACTTTGCCCTTCGTGTCTTAAACAGGGTTAGGGTTAGAACTGGCTATTATGCGGCACATAATTGCACTTCGTCATGCTGCAGATTGTCCCAGTAGGGAGAGTTGCAGCGAGGGACATTCCTATTTGAAGGGGATATACGAAACGAACAATACCCAGTCAGAGCAAATCCATCTGTCTGTCCCCCGAGCAATATTATGCATTCTGGCAAGAAATGTGCTCCTCAGCTATTTATTGTATGGTCATGCTAGCAACTGCAAATAAGGAGGCTAGTAATCTCCAGAGGCTCATAATTGGTTGGAGGGGCTCATTAGGTGAGTGTCTGACGGCAAAAATAAAGAAATGTTGCTTTTCTAGCATAAAGATGAGATGGATTTAAGGATGTACCTTTACTCCAACTGCACCAGGGAGCTCATAGCATGAGGACGATTCACACAGAAGTCATACTTCAGAGGTAGTGGAGCTTTGCAGACAGGGTAGTTATGACCGTCAGGTAGGATCAGGGCCGTTTCAAGATATCTGGGGGCCCTAGGCAAGAAAGTAAAGTAAAGCCCCTAACACGCGAAGATGTGGTGGTCGAATCACCGAAGAAGAAAAATAAAATCCAGATGTGATTGCCTGTTTTCTGGTGCATTTAGTACTACAGTCTACTCTCGTTATACCGCCAACTTCCGTTCGCGGCCAAATTGGCGGTATAGCGAAAATGGCGTTACAACGGGTTGCGTCCATAATGTGCATGTCTTTACTATATGATGTCTATGCTGCCTCCGTTAACCCGTTTTAATTGCGTTTCTAAATAAATCTTGATTCTGTTATGTTGTAAGGGATCATTTAAAGTGGGGAAACATTTTAAGCATTATTATACCGTGTCGGGAAATGACACCCCATCATCTTGAGGCTTTGGCTTAATCCCACGTCCTCTTCCCGACATCCTCACCTACTGAGTGTTCTGCGATAAATGAACGGTGGCCGTTCCGTAGACCTACTCGTAGCTTTTCGCGATCAGCGTCTGGCGCGTTTGTTTCAGTGCATTGTTAAAATTTATGTGTACTCGATGGCAATCACGCTGGCGGTATAACGGTCAGGAAATCAATGGTATAAGTGTTGTTTGTGCATGGAACTGGGCTGGCGGATGGCGATAGGCGGAAATGGCGGTAGCTAATGGAATAATGCATTGGGGATTTTTGTGCAATGGTTTTGGTCGGCGGTGAGCGAAAATGGCGGTATAACGGCGGGCGGTTTAACGAGAGTAGACTGTAGTACTACTGATGATAAAAGGATAAACAAATAAAATTATTTAAATTATTATTATTTTTAGGCCTATTTATTATATAATAATATGCAATTAGTACTGATTGTGATAGATTTAATAATGATAAGATTTTTTTTCCTAGACTGTGATGTTACTAATTCCATGTAGCCTGATAAATACCTTCAGCTTGTGAGGAGGTGGTATTGTCACTATCAATTGGCGCTGACAGAAATTTAAGCCAATTGATTTGAGGTCAATTTGAGGTCACATACAGCCCAATTGTGATCTCAAGTAAAATAAAATAAATAAATGAATAAAATGAATAAATAAATTATGTATATTCATTCATTCATTTTCTGAACCTGCTTTATCCTCACTAGGGTCACAGGGGTCCCTTGGAGCCTATTCCAGCTACTTATGGGCAAAGGTGGGGTCCACCCTGGACATGTCACCAGTTCATCGCAGGGCTGAACATATAGAGACAAACAATCATGCTCACATTCACACCTATGGGCAACTTAGATTAAGCCATTAACCTATCAGTGCATGTGTTTGGATGGTGGGAGGAAGTTGGAGTACCCGGAGAGAACATGCAAACTCCACACAGAAAGGTCCCACCCCCATCGACTGGTGCTGGAATCGAACCCAGGACATTCTTGCTGTGAGGCACAAGTGCTAACCACTGCATCACTGTTGTACCCAATTATACATATATAATGCAAAAAATTAAAGATCAACATTTAATTATTTGTCAGTTATGGAGATCGAAACTGCTTTTTGCGAAGTAGTGCAAACTGACGCACTTTTGGAGACGACCTCAAATGGCCATTGGAGGAACTGCAGTTTTTGTCACTTAATCATGTTGGTTTATTGATTTATTTTGCACCTACATAACATTGATCAAAAACATAATAAAACAGTGAAGATGCAGGAAGAGGCAAAAAGCCTAAAATAGCTTGTTTTAAAGCCTCCACCTTATAAATACAAATAAATAAACATTATAAAAGTTATGAGACCTCCATACACATTCAGAATTCATTATAAAAGAAAGAGAATATACACTACCGGTCAAAAGTTTTAGAACACCCCAATTTTTCCAGTTTTGTATTGAAATTCAAGCACCTCAAGTCCAATGAACAGCTTGAAATGGTACAAAGGTAAGCGGTGAACTGTCAGAGGTTAAAAAAAAAAAAAAAAAAAAAAAAAAAAAAGGTAAGGTTAAACAAAACTGAAAAATAATGTACATTTCAGAATGATACAAAAAGGCGAACAAGAAATGAGTTAACAACTTAAAGCAGTTCTGCAGCAATGGGGGGTTGATCAAACCTCGAAAGTTGGTGCTACCAATTCCTACAGATGTCCCAACGTTTGTGAATTCCTTCCAACCCCCTCTGTCTGTATAAAAGTAGTGTTGGAACACACTTTGGTACCAACTTTCGAGGCTTGATCAACCTCCATTGCTGCAGAACTGCTTTAAGTTGTTAACTCATTTCTTGTTTGCCTTTTTGTATCATTCTGAAATGTACATTATTTTTCAGTTTTGTTTAACCTTACCTTTTTTTTTTTTTTTTTTTTACCTCTGACAGTTCGTCACTTACCTTTGTACCATTTCAAGCTGTTCATTGGACTTGAACTGCTTGAATTTCAATACAAAACTGGAAAAACTGGGGTGTTCTGAAACTTTTGACTGGTAGTGTATATGCGATAACATAATTGATTTCCTTCAATATTTCTTAAAGGATATCTCTGGTGTGCTATTTCCAAGGTCATGTGAAAATTGGCTCCACAATTTACACCCTTTATACCTAATACAAAACTGAGCTCTTGAGTATTGTATCCATGAACTGCAGCATTGGTTGCAAAATACAAAATGAAATACTCCGGCAAGTTACTTTGATTACACTGAATTTTACACATAAAAATACAAATTGATATAAAAAAATATTAAGTGAATTTAGTTTGAAGAATAAATTGGCAGAGGAGGTCGGTGGCTTAGAACAAAGCGCTTTTGCAAGATCCATATTTTATTCAAAGTTGATGGGAAAGTGCTTGCCCACATTATATTACAGTATGACAGACATGGATAAATTCAACTGTAAATTATCCTTTTATTTTTCTGCTCTGTTATGCACATCTGCCCACTTTTCACAGATGTTTTAGTCCAGCATAGCGCTTGACAAGCTTATCCTTCTGCTCTTGGTTTGAGTGCAGCAAAATCTATAATAACTACAAAACCTGATTTTAGTGATACTACATATACATGGTACAATATAGCAGTACTGCTTAGCTTCTTAATTAAAAGATGTACAACTTCTCTACAAGAAGAAATGTCCTCTTTCTCCAATCTTACTTGTATTTTCATGTTTTGTTTAATTGCAGCTAAAAGGGTATTGTTTTAGTGTTATTTGCTTATATAAACTATGTCTGTAATTTGTATCAGGGTTCTTGTAGAGTCACTCAGTATGGCAGAGTGGTCAGAAGGTTGGAACACTTGTGAAGGAGAACGAAGAAAAAACTGAACTAAAAACTGTTCTCAAGTATTTCAAGCTGAAGTCAAACGTCCATACTTGATGCAGTGTCAGAATGGTTTCTTTTAGTTTAAATATGATGTTATATGTTCCAGAACAGAATGCATGTCTATATTACGAACCAAAAAACTACAGTCCTTACTGTTCACCCACGCCCACTTGTAGTCATCGCTAAAGTTAACACATCACAGACAACAGAAGCTCTAACTGTGTTGTTTGTGCTGATAATCCGTATCGAACAAACTCATTTTGTCTCAAAGTAAAGCCAAAGTGGAGCTCAGTTTGGGACATGAGGGCCAACAGTTGCTTGTTAATGGCCTTGCGTTTGGCAGAGCATGATCTGCATTAGCTGGGAGAGAGAGAGAGCTGATTGATAGATTGCTAATTGTGTCCTTGGTAAGCAGCAGATGCTCCGTCACAGATGTTACTAACAAATTAGAATTGCTCATGAAGGAGAAGTACATTTGGTAACATTTTACTTTTATCATTCATAAGTAGAATATAATACAATTATTACCTGCTTTGCACCATCCTATAACGCAGCTGCAAGGGCATTAAGACGAGCATTAAACACATGTTTTCATGATGCAGTTCATGAAACATATGCACACTTTAAATAGCACTCCTTCATAATCTGACATGTATCTGAAATCATGGTCACTATTCAACGAGAAAATGGTTTTATTTTATTTAAAAATAACACAAAATGATACCATATCATTGCTGTCGGGCAGAAACGTCTTATGTCCATAACAGTTATTTTTCAGGAAACTGGAAAAACGATATATTCTAAATAAATGAATGAATGAATGGAGATAAAAGATGTAGCCACAAGCAGTTTTCAACACTTTTTATTGGTTAAATGTTTCTAAAACTATCAGTCAAGACTGACCAATAGAATGATTTTGTGGCAAAATTATAGTTTTTACAGTTGTTTGTAGAGTTGTTGTAATTATTACCTCCACCAAGAGGAACTGTGATCACTTTGCTTTGTGTGTTTGTTTGTTTGTTTGCGTGTTTGTTTGTTTGTTAGCAACTTTACGGGAAAACTATTCCAACCATCTTTACCAAATTTTACCCACAGATAGGCCTAGGCCCTGGGACCAACCCATTAAATTTGGAGCCAAGTAGGCCAAAGTTCAAGGTCACAGCAAGGTCACAAAATCTACAATTTTCCTATCTCTCATCATTGAGCAATTTTTGAAAATTCATAAAAAATTCAAAATAACTCTGATTAGCCTCCAATTTGATACACCTGTAGCTTATAACAATATCTTGTATCTGGCACAAAATTGTCCACATCCACTGTGGAATGTGGACTCTGTGGACATTTCAATTTAACATTGAAAATCCCATTTACGACACATTTTTCAGTATAACTCAACAAATATTGATTGGAATTTAATATAATTTGACATACACATGACTGGTACCAAGATTCAACTTTTTCTGCTGTATGGAACAACCTTGAAACTGTTTAATTTAAAAAGAAATAGTCGATCCACACATGCACACCGTTCAGGGTGCTTGGCGGAGGTTTGCGTTCTCTGAACACTTGTTTTCCTTTTTCTTTTTTTTACCTCTGCCAGGTGGTTTTGTGATCGCTTTGCTTTGCATGTGTATGTGTGTGTTTGTTTGTTAGCAAGATAACTCAAAAAGTTATGGACGGATTTTCATGAAATTTTCAGGAAATGTTGATACTAGCACAAGGAAGAAATGATAAAATTTTTGTGGTGATCGGGGGTGGCGGTGGTGGTGGGGGAGCTTGTGCTAGTATCAACATTTCCTGAAAATTTCCTGAAAATCCGTCTATAACTTTTTGAGTTATCTTGCTAACAAACAAACAAACAAACAAACAAACAAACAAACAAACAAACAAACACGCATGGGAGGCAGAGCTGTCTTGGCGGAGGTCTGTGCTCTCCGAGTGCTTTTCTTGTTTAGCTGTGTTTTTACCAAGTTTTGACCATGTAACTGCTTTTTGGAGTTCAACCAGATGCCAAAAAACAGCTGGACTGAACTGAAAAAAAGAGCCCAAAACAAAAACTACAGGGCCAAAATTCAAATACTTGTTGTTCAGTGTGTTCCAGTCAATGTGATATCAAGACCCTTGTAAATATTCACACCACTTTTAATTGATGTGTTATCTGTACACATTATAGGCTTTCTGTGTGTATGTTCACGCTGTTATTAGCATTACATACCATGCACTGAGTGAAACCCAGGTGGTAAAACCCAAGCAGAGCCTGTAACTCTTCCCATATATTGCTTCCTGTGTCAAAATCTTTCGGTGTTTTGATGCATTCTTGTGGGATTTGTGTCACATGGTCACGATATACTATATTCTAGCACTGCACAATATATCGTTTGAACATCGTCATCGTGATGTAAGTGTGCACAATAGTCACATTGCAGGTGCTGCAATGTTGGAGACAAATGAACAGTGTGTTCTCATCTAATTTCAAGGGTACCTGACACACACTGCGCACAGCGATCCACCAATCACAATCATTCTTAATCAGTTTGAAGTGAGTAGCTGGTAACAATGTTAAACTAGAAAAGCATTCAGAGAGCACAGACCCCCGCCAAGGCAGATCAGTGCCCCCCCCCCCCCTTCCCCGATCACCACCAAAATTTAATCATTTGTTCCTTGTGTCAGTTTCAACATTTCCTGAAAATTTCATGAAAATCCGTCCATAACTTCTTGAGTTATCTTGCTAACAAACAGACAGACATACCCTGATGAAAACATAACCTCCGCTGTTACACTTGGCGGAGGTAAAAAGAGACCAAAAATGGACTTGGAGGATTCCACCCGACAGCGACAATATGCATGTTGTGATATTGTTACAATATGATGGGATGAAATTCTATTCAGAGCCTATTTTATTCGGTCTAATTCAGATAATATTCAGTTCTTATTCAGCTTGTTTGAACTAAAACATTGTTTTACTAAACTGTAAAAAAAAAAAAGTTCAAAGAGAAAGTAATCAAAGCCGGTCTGTAAGAACAAATGCACAGCGCTTCACAGAAGCAACAGGCAGTCGTGCACAGGACCTTTAATAATCTCCTGGTAATATTGTCATTTTTGTTCCTTCACTGAATTAATCACACACTTGCTTTTTCAGTTACTGCCTTATCCATCAGTGTGCTCTGCAGCTAGAGTTTTACTGGGGTATTCAGTGTTCTTTCAGAGTAACTTTGCATGTTTTGTGCAGTTTAATTGTCTTAACCTGTTTTTAAGACTCTTAATTACAGCTGTTTTATTATAATTCTTAATTTTTTGTAGTAGCAGGCACTGGTTTGCATCTTTGGTTTAAGTCTAATGCTGCTGTTTCTCTGGCCATTATATTTATCTTCTTCCTGGTTATTCTTTACAACACAGGTGTCAAACATGTGGCCCAGGGGCCAAATCCGGCCTGCCAAAGGGTCCAATCTGGCCCAATGAATTTTTGAAATGCAAAAATTACACCGAAAATATGAATCATTTTAGCTAAGGTTCCCAATTTAATCTCAAGTGGGTCGGATCTGTAAAATCCTATCAGAATGACCTATAAATACTCACAACTCCAAATTTTTCTCTTTGTAAATGTAAAAATTTTCATGTCATTTTACTGTATTTACACTAAAACAAACTATCATTTCACAAAAACGAATAACCTGAACAAATATGAACATTTTGAAATGTCTGAAGTGCAAGTTTTCCAATATTCTTCCTGTTATTAAATGTTTTGTGTGTTTGTTGATCCACTGTGATCTGTAAGTTGTAATTCACGTGTAAATCATAAACTGAGACATAATATCATTAAAACTGCACTTAATTTTCTTAAGAAATTTCAGTTTCTTCATGATATTCACATTATTTTAAAGGATAGTTGATAGATGTAAACATTTTGATCGCATAATTTTACTTTTTTTCCTCTAAAACATAGAGGAAAGTTTGGAATTGACATTATTTATATATTATGTTATTATTTTACTGGTTCGGCCCACTGCAGATCAAATTTAGCTGAATGTGGCCCCTGAACTAACATGAGTTTTACACCCCTGCTTTACAACTATTACACTATGTAATGTATCATTTACTTTCTGTACATCTGATTATTAGATGTTTTATTCTTTACTATAATATTGCAGTGCATCATCCATTCATCTGCTGTTTTTGATGAATGTAGGTCAGTTTGCAGAACTCTTCTGTCATGGTACAGCTGCTCCTCCTTGGGGATCCTAGGGCTTATCCTCACCCGGCAGGAAATGTAACCCCTCTGACGTGTCCTGGATCTGCTCAGTAATCTCCTACCAGTTAGACCAGCCCCTCCACTGTTCAAAGGACATCTCAATTAGATGTTCTGACAATGTCATGTGGCACTTTTTTAACCCATAAAGACCCAGTGCTACTTCTGTGGCAGTTCCAAAATATTTTTTTCTCTATATTTAACTTTTCTTTAGTGATTTGCCATCATTTATTACAGCGTTGTCCCCTGCATTTTGTGTTTTTTCAGTGTAAATCGTGTATTTTCCTGTATTTAATGTTCTGATCATGTGGATGTTTATAAAAGCTCAGATTAAAGTGGATGGTTATTAGGGGTATGTATTGGCGAGAATCTGGTGATACGATACAAATCACAATACTAGGATCACGATACGGTATATCACGACATGTCATGATAATGTTAAAAATGCCATTTTTTGTTTGTTTCTTTTTTTTTTTTTATGGTTATTTCCTTGAAGAACTGAATTACACCAGAAATATGCACAAATACTAAACAGTTTTATTTGATCACAACAGGATCTAATGCTATATCACAAAATGTTCCTGTGTTCAAACTGAAATTATGTTTTACAGATATTACAGTGTGAGATCCTGTTCAAATGTTCATATTCTATTTGTTCAGAACTAACATCATAACATTATTTTTGTGCAATCCCAACAAAGGAACTAACATTATTTAATAAAAGAGTGTTAAATAAAAGAAAAACAAAAATTAACCTCTACAATATCTGCAGTTGAATATCTACCTAAAAATATCGATACAATACTTTTTAATATCGATGCAATATTATGAAATGAAATATATAGATATATATATTGCAGAACTGATATTTTCTTACACCCCTAATGGTTATATCAGAAACAGCAAAAACTGAAGAAACAGTTACTTTTCAAGCAAACCCAAAGTCTCTCTTTGTTATTTTTGGATGTAATTTGGATAATTACAACACATAGTGATTAGGTCACTTCCGGTCTCAGGTAGGGATCACTTTCACACGGCATCATTCCGTTCTGGAATCCACTCGGTTTGTACCCAGGACTACCTTCTCAACTGGACTCATGTACGGTACTTGTGCATTGGAACGTTTGCATTCACACTGATAAAATTAAGCGGACTTTGGGGTCCAACGTACTTGGATACAGACTGGGAAACTCCTTTACTCTCAGACCCTACTTACTCTTTGTGAATTGATAAGAATCTCTTACTGTGTATATCAACTGGTAATATTAGCTCAACTTGACTTTGCTTGCACACACACACACACACAAACAATCTGGATCCACCAATCTATGATGTGTATGATTTCATGTCACTTTTTCAGGATTTTTAGGATCTATCTTTTTAGGAATTAGCATCTAAACTCTCTTGAACTTTTGGTGAAGTAATAAATAGTGCCTAACAGTAGCTGCTATCAATGGATATGCAGCTATAAATGCCCCCCCCCCCCACCCCCCGCTGTTCCGGAGAGCTACTTCACTGTTAATATTCATGGCTGAGTTCTTAACTGTACATCAGGAATGTAGCCAACTCCACTTCCACACAAACTCCCCCAGGTTTACCAGGTCTTTGTCGTACACTCCCTACAACACACAGTCCAAGTCAAAACAGTGTTAAAACCGCTCTCTTCACCTGAGTCCAACAAACACCTAGAGTTCCCCTACAGCTAAACACCAAGTCTCAGGAGTGGCTTTTGAAAAAAAAAAACAAAAAAAAAAAACAAAAAAGAAAACTTCACTTCACCTCATAGGCACTCAGAATATTCTAGACTTTAGGAACTTGCTTTTGCGTATATGTCCTGCTTTCAAAGAACAACTCTTACCTGGGGGGCACGTTTCTATTCCAACCAACAGCCAAAGCTTCACTGAAGTGAGTAACTGCTAAAACAGAAACTCTTTTAAGAGTCTAAGAACAAAACCGCAGGAACTGTTGTACATTTTAATTATGCAGGTTACTATTAGTGTCGTTAAATATTAAAACTAATTTCAGCATTTATTCACACACTGCATCCCAGTGTTCCAAATGTTTTGTTACAATTCATTGGAACCACTTTTGTTTCATAGCTTCTACAGTTTCTTAGATCTCTGAGGGCTGGCATCATTGTTGTGTATTTCTTTTTACGTTTACATCTCTCAGAAGTAGGGAGTTTTATTTGTTTGTACTTCTCTGTTTAAAGGATCAGTATGGTATGTTTTTCATGCTTGTGCACATACTTATTGTAGACTGTGCTTATTGCAGACTGTGCTGTGCTTGGAGCTTGTACTTTGTTGATGTAGGTCGATTACAAATGACAAATATCTGTTTCCTAATTGCTAATAGACTCACTGACTTCCATGCAGAAGATTTGTTTCAACTCCTTCTCCTCTGCTCCTCTACAGCAGCCACAGTATCCATCCCGAGCTGCTATTAGCTTAGAACTGCTATAAAATCATGTTAAAAACACCTAGCTTCCCGCACAACAGATCCCAACACTAATTTCACATAAAATCTGAAATAAGATAGGAGTGATTTCATGTTTACACACTTTGTTCCTGATCTCATTGTGAGTGTCAAGGCTGTACATGGTCATATGCAAATCCGATTGAGAAAGAAAGGATATAGAGGTGCATTTTGTGTCAGGATCTGTGCCTGTGTGACTCTCAGCTCCTCCCTTTTGGTCATGGTCTGTGCCTGTGTGACCCTCAGTTCCTCCGTCTCTTAATAATCATCATCAGACTCACCTGCTGGCGCTGCGTGGCTGCAGCCAATTACCTTTAGCCTATTTAAGGCTTTGGTTTGCAGCCATGCAGCGCTGGTCCATTTCTCCTCACTCCTTTCCATAGCCCGGACATTTATCCATATTCATCCGCGGACTCTGATTCAGGTTTTGTATGTTTTTTTTTTTTTTTATGAACTCTGCCTTAGTTTTGGTGTTAGGTTTTTTGTTGTGTTGTTTTCATTTTGTTAAATAAACTTATTTTTTCCCTTCAGTTCCATGCATTTGAGTCCTCTCATTTCCCCTTTGTGACATTTTGCTCCCAATATTATGTAACAGGGTCAATAATCTAGCAGCAATGTGGGTACATTATATTGTGTATTGTTATAATTACACAAAATCTGTGCATTTTATTTTAATTTCTTTTGGTTTAGTACCTGACATTGTGGGCCTCCGGATCAGTGTGTGTGGAACTTTTTGTTTTGGTCTGTTCCCCATCGAACGGTTTACAGTGTAATGCTGCGCACTATAACTTGAGTTTTCGCGCCTTTGCCTCCTCCCTTTTGTTCCGGTTTTCTGTGGGAGAGGTAAGCAGCCATGTAGTTCGTAGAAATTTTTGGTTTAACCTTTGTTAATTTAATTTTTTTACATGAACCAGCTAGTTTAGGCTGTATTAGGCACTTATAATGTATTTAAACATGTTTCTTTATTATTTGGTTTGTGGAGGAGTGCGCTTTACATGGGGGTACTGACCGGAGTATTTTGTTTTATCATTTTGTCAGGTATGTTGTATTTTGTTTTAATAATTCAATGTATTTTGCGCCCTTTTGTTCCGGTTTTCTGTGGGAGAGGAGTGCGCTTTACATGGGGGTACTGACCGGAGTATTTTGTTTTATCATTTTGTCAGATCAATAAACGGAGACTATCTCCAAAGACACACACGTGCGGGTCTCATCATTAAAAGAGAAAAAGAACACAACGCAGAGTCCGACACCACCGGTTACAATTATATTTTGTTTTGTATATGTAACAGGGTCAATTATTTTGCAGCAATGTGGGTATGTATATGATATTGTGAACTGTTATAATTAGACAAAATCTGTTCATTTTATTTTCATTTCTTTTGGTTGGTACCTGACATTGTGGGCCTCATTGTGGCTCAGTATGTAGAACTTTTCATTTGACTCTGTTCCCCAACGAGCAATTTACAGTGTGACACTGCGCGCTATAACCAGAGTTTTCGTGCCTTTGCCTCTTCCCTTTTGTTACGGATTTCTGTGGGAGAGCTAAGCAGCCGTGCGGTTCATGAAAATTTTTGGTTTAGCCTCTGCTAATTTAATTTTTTACATGAACTGGCTAGTTCAGGCTGTCTGAGGTGCTTATAATGTGCTGAAACACATTTCTGTGTCATTTAGGTTTGTGTAGGAGCTTGCTTTATGGAAGTCGCTGACCGGAGGTTTTTGTGTTTTTCTGTCACTTGTCAGGAACGAAAAAAGGCAATAAATGAGACTGCCTCCAAAGACATACGTGCAGGTCTCGTTCTTAAAAAGAACACAACACAGAGTTCGACACCACCAATTACATATATACTGTATATATAAATATATATACACCACAGCAGATAAAATCACAACTTATAGTAGATGAAATATGGGTTCTCACAGGAAATGCAATTAACCTGCATTATTAGTCCCACAGTGGGAAATCTGCTAAAAATGCTCATTGCTCCAGGTGAGGCTTGAACTCACAGCCTTGGCATTGGTCTGCAGGTTACTGTCTTATAAGTACCATGCACTGACCAATTGCACCACTGGAGCTCTTAAAACTACTATCCAAGCTCTTCACAGTCATTTAGAATAATTACCTCGCCTCCTGGAGTGGAGCCAAGGGGTATTGTTTTTGGTTTGGTTTGTTTCTTTGTTAACACTCTAGCAGCAAAACTATTGGTTGAATTCATACCAAATTGGGTTTATAGATTGCCAGTGACCCAGAATAGATGTGATTACATTTTGGGAAAAGTAGGTTAAAGTTAAAATATTTTATGAATTCTTAAAATCTTTTTTTCCTCCCATTTACTTTTACTGGCTGAAATTTCAAATGTCTGTAAAAACATCAATTTTGTTTCAATTTACTTCAAACTTGGCAAATATATAGAGGCAACTGATAAGCTGACATCAGCACACACATAGACATGATGACATCAGCTGGATCGATGCCAAAATAAGCTACAATACGTGCGAGGGGTGGGGTATGTTAGGTTGTCCATGTCAAGTGATAAAAGTATTCTCTTGCAAATTTTACTTTTCTTCAACATTTCTTGTCTCTGCACTGATTCATTCTGGCATTTTCCTGGCTGAGGCTGCACTGGTGAGGATGACTTGAAGGCTTTTGGGTGCAATAGAGCGATCCATTCACTGAAAGAGCCAACTTAAATTTTTCATTGTTAGTAAGTTTGAGTTAAAAAAAAAAAAAAAAAAGACGTAACTTATGAATGTGCAGCACAAAACACATATGTATGGGGTTTTTGCACATTTATTATGTATATGTCTTTAATTATCATATTGATAATATACTGTGTAGTACATATTGTACAAATTGATGCTCTGATTTTGGGTCTGAATAAAGTGTTTTAATATGTACATGGAAAATGACTATTTAAACTCTTACAAGCTATTTTTGTTGTTATCATTATATTTGTCCAAGCCTTTAGTTGTACCAGGCATTAAAATGAACAAGAAACTGAAGAAAATAAGAGGTAGTCTAATAATTTTTTTCCACAACTGTGTGTGTGTGTGTGTGTGTGTGTGTGTGTGTGTATATATATATATATATATATATATATATATATATATATATATATATACACATACAGGGTGGGGAAGCAAAATTTACAATATTTTGAGGCAGGGATTTAAAGACAGTGTATGACCAATTAGTTTATTGAAAGTCATGAGAATTTATTTGCCACAAGAAAATTGACATAATAGAAAATATTTTTATTCTATGTGTCCTCCTTCTTTCTCAATAACTGCCTTCACACGCTTCCTGAAACTTGCGCAAGTGTTCCTCAAATATTCGGGTGACAACTTCTCCCATTCTTCTTTAATAGTATCTTCCAGACTTTCTCCTAATAGTTTTGCTCATAGTCATTCTCTTCTTTCCATTATAAACAGTCTTTATGGACACTCCAACTATTTTTGAAATCTCCTTTGGTGTGACGAGTGCATTCAGCAAATCACACTCTTTGACGTTTGCTTTCCTGATTACTCATATGGGCAAAAGTTTCTGAAAAGGTATGGATAATAGTGTTAGGTATGATTATGACATCAATATATGTTTGGTTTCAAAACAATTGACGTAGTGGCTGCTGAGAAAAAACAACTAAATGTTCATTGTAAATTTTGCTTCCCCACCCTGTATATGTACATACTCAGTGCTATACATATGTTTGTATATTATTTATTATATATTTTTCTTTTTCTGTCCTATTGATAATTTCTTTCCTGCTACTTTTTATTCTACTTGAATGGAGTGACTGTAACACCCTATAATTTCCTCCTGGGATTAATAAAGTATTCTGATTCTGACTGATTCTGATTCATGTCTGACTCACCCCAGGTTATACTAGTACCATACAAATAGGGTTTAAGAAGTTTCCTCACTATAATTTTACACAGTGCCTACACAAATAGACATAGATATACTCTATACACACTGACATTACTTCTCGTCAGTCATTTACAGAGGTACTTTGCAGGTCTGAACAATGAATTGAAATATATTGTTGAAGTCACAATATGGCTTTGTGATAAATGTAGTGAAATGAACCACTGTGATGCTCCAGATTCTTGATTTACAGCCTCTCTGTATGTAATGGAGCATGATGGTTTTATACAGACTCCAGCAAAAATCAAATCATGGTTATTTTTTATAGTGAAAATGAATACCCAGAATTACCACAAAAATTGTGACTCATATCACAACCATGCTATGATTTTCCTCCCTGCGTATCTTTCTGCCCTAGTTGCAGTAGTTCTTTTATCTCAATAAACCACTTTTTGTGAAAAATCACATGGTGAGGTTTCTGTTTTTGTCTCTTTCATCCAGTTATTACAACTGACTTCAGCATGTGTTACAACCTACAACATATCTGCATTACTGAGCATGTGTTACAACTACACCCAGTACTTCCTACACTGAATGATATGTTGGAACATGTAGCTTCACTCAAAACTTGTGAAAAAAAAAAAAACATACACATTTAACCCATAAAGACCCAGTGCTACATTTGTGACAGTTCCTAAATGAGTTTTTTTCTCTCTAGTTAACCTTTCTAATGTGATTTATCTCCATGTATTAGAATATTATCCTCTGTATTTTGTATTTTTCACTGTAAATCATGTATTTTCCCATATTTAATTTCATATATTTGATGTAGATGTTCATGAAAAACTCAGTTAATTCAAAGGTTATATCAAAACGGAGAAAACTGAAGAAAAAGTGACATTTTCAGCAAAGACATCATTAACTGAACATAAAACCCAGTGTCTCCATCCACTGTCATTTATCAGACTCCATTGGTTTTACTGCAGGGTTCCTACAGGTTACTGTAAGTTAAATTTAAGACTTTTTAAGACCTTTTTAAGACTACTTAGAATTTAATGCCAACGTCACAGCCTATTTCATGGCCATACTGGCAAAAATTTGTGACTCCTAGAATTTAGGAATCTGTATTTATTCCAATTTATTCCATTCTACTCCAACGGTTTCCCACCGGGTGGAACTGAGTCGACTAATGTTAATTTTTTTTGCAGCTTGGACATTTCCCAGACACATTTAAACTAGGGCTGTCAAAATTAGCGCATTAATGAGGATTAACCTATCATCGTGATTAATCTGAGTAAAAATTTTACAATTAAATCATTGCAGTGCAGAATGGCACTCAATGTCTCTGCCAATGCATTTGGGGCAGTTTGTTGAAGAAGAGTTAGTGTCGTGTATGTGCAAATGGGCAGTTGATTCAGTAGTGTCAGGCAGCAGAACGCACCAATAAAGATGGAAGATACTAAACAGCACGTTGGCCCTCTGGATGGAAATATGAGGACAAAAAAAAACAAGACGGAAAAGTTGTTTCAAGTAGTTTTGTTGAAACTGTTGAACGTGTTTAATAAATACATTAAATGCATATACAGTCGCGGAAAAAATTATTAGACCATCAAAAGTCATCTAAAACAATGGTTATGCAATCAAGTACTAACTCCTGTGTGTATCATGTGACTAAAACAGACAGAAAAGAAAACATGGAATGCCTAAAAGCACTGTTTTTGCCAGTACAATGCCATAGATATTATCAAGAAAAATGGAAAATGGTTAGATATCAGCTCTGAAATTAAACTCTTACGAGCTATTTTTTGTTGTTATTATTATTTTTGTCCAAATAAATGTACCTTTAGTTGTACCAGGCATTAAAATGAATAAGAAACTGAAGAAAACAAGGGGGGTCTAATATTTTTTTCCGTGACTGTATGTTCCCTTCTTTCTTGAGTCTGTTTGCTCATGCAAAATAAAATGCGATTAATATAGATTAAAAATGAGTGATATTTAATTGTGATTAATCAACATTAATCCACAGCAACCTTGTGATAATCTGATTACAAATTTTAAGCGTTTGACAGCACTAATTTAAACACAAGTTTATGGCAACATAACTTAAAACCTACCAACTTAAAGACAATTTTAAGGTATTAAATGCACATTTGTAAATTCAAAACTGAAGATTTTTTTAAGACCCTGTGGGAACCCTGTACTGGTGAACCAATGATGTCGAAGATGACAGTGAGTACGGTTACATGATGTTTTTTAAATCTGATTTATTTTTCCAGAAGAAATTACTCTGGAACTAAAGTAGTTTCTCTTCTGTTTACATGGAAATGTTAAACCTGAATAAAGGTTTACATGAGAAACGTTTATTCGGTTCTCGCGGCCCTTCTGTTAGCTTAGCTTAGCATAGTCGCTGCATTTCCATGGTCACACATAGCCAGTTTTTTAAGGGTGGTTTGTAGTCTTTTGTAAGCGATTTTATGAAATCCAATTCTCCCTAATTACTTCTTAAGATCCGCGACTTACTGCACTCATACAATCTTGGGACTGTTGTGTTGACGGAAGTTGGAAAATCTTTTTGTTGGAAGGGATGCATGCGCTAGATTAGCTTTGCTTTACTGTTTTAGCTTTGCATTAGTTTTTATTTCCCAAGATTTTATTACTGCAGTAAGTCACATCGCCATGATTTGAGCCTCAATTTGTGATCATATTGACCCCACCGGACTAAAGTAATGATTAAGGAGAACTGAATTTCACAAAATCACTCCTAAAATACTACGGATCACTTTTAAAAGCCTGGCTACGTCTGACCATAGGAATGAAGCGATTATGCTAAGCTAGGCTAAACTAAGCTAACGGAAGGGCTGTGAGAACAAGGCAGTCGGTGCACTGCAGTGCAAACTGATTTACCCACTTATCGAACTCATTAGTGCATGACAAACTGGAAGCACTCGGAGAGCGCCGACCTCCGCCAAGGCTGATCAGTGGCCCTCCCCGTGGGCCCCCCCACCCCCGATCACCACCAAAATTTAATCATTTCTTCCTTATCCCATTTCCAACAAACCCTGAAAATTTCATCCAAATCTGTCCATAACTTTTTGAGTTATGTTGCACACTAACAGATAGACAGACAAACAAACAGACGAACAAACGGACAAACAAACAAACAAACAAACAAACAAACCCTGGCAAAAACATAACCTCCTTGGCGGAGGTAATGAATGAATAAAAAACAGGTGGTGAACTCTTCCTTCAGGGTTTTCCAGGCTGGTAGATCCCATCAGAATAGCCCACTGGAACGGTTTGGTAAGACTAGACTGCATTGCATATTTTTCCGCCAGTGCAGAATGTGTGCGTCATCGTGACAGGACAAGACAACGAGCATGTGCAGAATGGAAGGAATAAAGTCCAAACGGAATAAAGGGTTTACATGTCCGATGAATAATTTAGACCGGATTCAAAAGTGGATTAAACCAGTGACTTTAATCGGGTTTAAATTTAATCCCAACTTTCCTTTTTCAACTGGAATAAGGTGTTTACATGGGCATCTGAAATAGAATCTGACCTTTAATCAGTTTAAACCAGGAATAAAAGTTGTCATGTAAACACACAGAGTATTTCCACGGTAACTACGGAGCCTCTGGGTCATATCTGATGACCATGAAAAGGTGACAAACTGTATTTTACACCAATTATTTACATGTATGGACAGGATTAGTGGATCAACAGGTATTAAATATTTTAGTTCAGTAGATGGTTTTCGTCACCAGTGGAGGTTTAAGCCAAATTCTCTACATAGGCTTTGGGTTGGAGTGGTTAAGTGAATGTGACACCATTTATGCAAAGAGTGACTGAGTATCATTCTGGATGAATTCTACAATCTAATTATCATTCATAACAAAATCAGCATGCTTTCAACAACCTTTTAAGTGCTGTGTGCATTCCCTTATGCAAACCGAGGTTTAAGTGTTAGGCTAATTCTGTCATCTTCGCATTTTTAAGTGTGCTTATAAATTGTAGTGACTAGTAACTGTTAAAATGTGAAAAGGCCTCGGAGGTGAACATAATAGCATCAATCTAATGTTCAGGCTTATGAGCTGACTACCAGTGAGCGCTGAGTCTTTCCTTCCTCGAGGCTGAAATTAACATCACCATTACTCTTCCTTCCTCGTGTCAACAAACACAG
Source organism: Sphaeramia orbicularis (assembly GCF_902148855.1). Classification (NCBI taxonomy): domain Eukaryota; kingdom Metazoa; phylum Chordata; class Actinopteri; order Kurtiformes; family Apogonidae; genus Sphaeramia; species Sphaeramia orbicularis. The sequence continues at coordinate 40,632,072 of NC_043972.1, read as the reverse complement.
AATTGAATCTGCATCTACAATAATATTGTAAAACAGACAAGACTTCATTATTACAGTCTGTGCCCATTCAGATAAAATGAGGGTACAGCTGAGGTTTTTTTTTTTTTTTCCCCTGATGTGAAATATATCTGGGACAGATTATTAAAACTTTAAGACATTTAAAAAAAAAAAAAAATACAGATTGTTATCGTGTGTTTAATTCAAAGTTTTCCTCAAAATCTACATGACGCGTTCCAGTTAAAATATTTGACTATTTATCTTACTTTTGTGAGGACGTCCCTTATACTTCTGTTAGTTTTGTGTGAAGTACAACAAAGGGTGTTGGATTAAAAAAAAGAAAAAATGCTTTTATGGTGCTTTCCCTTTAAGTGTTCTCACAAGGAATTCTCTCTACCAACATTCAAAGGACGGTTTCAATCAGTCCCTTTCTTCTGACTGGAAGATACACACACTCTGATGCTGCATTCTTTGAGGCGTGTATTTATAGATTATTTATATATTTTTCATACTTTTTCTGAGGTCGGTCCAAATTAGCAGGATGCATATTTATTACTCGTGCAGTTGTTTGCATAGTGATATTTTACTTGTTGATAGAATCTGTACAATTTATTTCACTATGTTCATTTTATGATGGGTTGAAAATCACTCTAATAAATGAATGCAAGTATTAATGTAACATTAACAGAAATATTTCAGATCCATCGTCTTTTTTTCACACAATTAAATTCTCCTGCCCTTCTTCCCAAGAGAAACAGTGTCTTTTGATATTGTAATATTCATGTAATTCTGTTATTCCATCAATAAAATATTTTAAATGGTTTCTACCAATACATACGTAAACAAATCACTATAATAAAATATTGATTTATGCAAGTCATGAATACATATAATGTCAATGTAATTGGATTCTGTCACCAGAGAGTGGGATTCATGTCTTATATAATAAATGCCATATAGCAAAAAAAAAAAAAAAAAAGAAAAAAAAGTAAATTGAATATTTGACCATATTTAGCTTTGATTGCAACTACGGCATCATTTCAGTAAGATTAAGCAATGTCACAGCCTTTATTTTTTCGGTCATGTTTTGAACACATGACAACATCTTAACACTGCCACCACTGGATTGTACTGTAGGCACCAAGCATGATGGGTAATCACCTACTGCATCTCTCTTCTCACCATGATGCATCCATCACTCTGGAACAGGGTCAGTCTGGAACCATCAAACCACCACTTTATCCAGTCCAACATTTATGTTCTCTTTGAAAACTGATGGTTGTTTAACCCTTTATCAGTCAAGTGACTATTTTTGGTCATTTCCACATTCATTACAAGACAGTGAGAGTAACAGTTACAGTGAGGCAACAATCTCAGGTCCAAAGTGGTCTACAGCAGGGGTCACAAACCCCGGTCCTCATGAGCGTCTATCCTGCATGTTTCAGATGTTTCCCTCCTCCAACACACCTGATTCAAATGATAAGTTTATCATCAAGCTCTGCAGAAGCCTGATAATGACGTATCAGGTGTGCTGGAAGAGGGAAACATCTAGAAGATGCGGGACAGTAGCTCTCCAGGACCAGGACTGGTGATCCCCTGGTCTGCAGGGTCTGTAAGGTCCACCTCTGCATGAACAGTGAGTGTACCTGCTTTGTTAGGTACTGTGAAGTAATGGTACTAATGTAAGGAATGATGTTCAAAGGGAGAATGTGGATGTGGACAGGGGTCTGGATCAGCACTTATCCTCCTGAGACGCAGCAATGCATTTTTGTCCTCTGTAGGGGACAAGAGTTTTACAGCTTTATTAAAAAAAACAAAAAACAAAAACAAAACGCTGTCCACTGTAAAGGACATTCCACAAAAAATATAAAATCCATCTGAAAAAACTGTTGCATCATGCTGTTTCCAATCAGGACAACTATTAAATGTAAAAAAAGCTAAAACTTTTCCTTTCCTGGGTCTCAGGAGGATATGTTGGTCTAATGTTTCAAAAGTGATGTTCTAATGTTCTACAGTACATGTTCCTTTCACCTTACATGTGTTTTTCTTGTATTTTTTTATATTTACTTCTTGATTTATTTTTTTTATTTTATTTTATTTTTTCATCTTTTTTGCCACTTACAGGTAAGGAACCAAATATGGTAACTTCACTGACCTTGATTTTCTACATGACAATGTTTTCTTTCACAAAAGTAATACAGTGTTTTTATGTTCTTCAGTAACACGCTATGACTGAAATTTTGAATTTAAGAGTATTTCTATGAGTGCCCGATAAAGGGTTTAAGGGTTTAAATGAGAGGCTACTCACTGCATCATTTACAGTTAAAAAAAGTTGCTGCCAGTTGAAACATTAATTACTGCAGTAATTACCAAATGGAAGGATCTGAACTATTTGCTGAGTTTAAGGGGTCATATTTTACTAAACCCATTTTTATTAGTCTTTGGCCCCTGAACTAAAATGAGTTTGATGCCCCTGTTACAGAGCAAAACATACTTTTGTGTTGACAGACTGTAGTTGTAATTAATAAGTTACACCAACAAGACCTTCAAATGAGTTTATTTTGCACCAGTGTCCATTGAAATCTACCATTTTACCATTTCATTCATCTACCATTTGTCATTACCTCTCATAGGTCTACACATTTGTTCAACCCAAACAGTGACTGGTGTCCAAAACCATCTACTGTTCTAAACTGTTTAACCCATGGGGTGGCCATGGCTGACATGGTATAGTGGGTCGTCCAATAACTGAAGGGTTGGCGGTTCGAATCCCACTCTGTCCTAGTCAGTCCGTTGTGTCCTTGGGCAAGACATTTCACCCTCCTTGCCTCCAGTGCCACTCACACTGGTGTATGAATGTGTATGAATGTTAGATGGTGGTCGGAGGGGCCGTAGGCGCAAATTGGCAGCCACGCTTCTGTCAGTCTGCCCCAGGGCAGCTGTGGATACAGGTGTAGTTTACCACCACCAGAGGGAGAATGTGAGAGCGAATGAATAATGGGTCAATAATGTAAAGAGCTTTCGGTGTCTAGAAAAGCACTATATAAATCCAGTCCCTTATTATTATTATTATTATTATTATTATTAACACCTGTTGATCCACTAATCCTATCAGTACATGTGAATAACTGGTGTAAAATACAGTTTGTCATCTTTTCATGGTCATCAGATATGACCCATTTGGACGTTCAGAGGCTCCACAATGAGCGTGGAAACACCGTCATCTTTGACAACATTGATTCAGCAGTAAAACCCATGGATGGAGACACTTGGTTTATGTTCAGTTAATGATGTATTTTACTGAAAAAGTCACTTTTTCTTCAGTTTTCTCTGCTTCTGATATAATAACCCTCATCTTTAATCTGAACTTTTATGAACGTCCACATGATCCGTAAATTAAATACAGGAAAATACCTGATTTTCAATGAAAACATTAAACTCAAAGAAGACAAAATTACAATAAATGGTATTAAATAACTTAAGCAAGGTTAAATATTGAGAAAAAATTCATTTGGGAACTGCCACAAAAGCAGCACTGGGTCTTTATGGGTTAAAATGGTTTTCCAAAAACCAATAGCTGACACCATGTTGGCTCCATCCAGTTCTTGAACTAATAATGTACCATCTGTGGTTTGTAAAAATGTACAATGGACACATTTTTTTCTTTTGAATGGGTTTGGCATGGAAAACATAGCTATCTGTATATGGTTTATGAGGTGTAAGAAAGTATAATGATGCTGTTCGTCACCATTATGGAGCAATTATGTGGAAACTGCATGTCTTCAGCATCACAATCCCAGAATGGAATGCTCTTCTGTTCTTTTCTGCAGCCTCACTTAGTAACTTAAAGAAAGAAAAAGTCTTGGTATCTTAGAAATCATAGAAATTTGATGTTTTGTTGGAAATAAAAGGCAGGAAATGAGATGTAAATAGTGAATGCATGCAATCAGTTTGCACCATTGGCACCAGTGCTTGAAAATCACTGATGACTCAATAACAGCTTTTATCAAAGGCCATTTAACGGCAGCCTTCTTGCGAATGAAATGCGCTGATTTCCTCTGCTGAGGGTTTTTTTTTTTTTTTGTCCCCGGTCTTTGGCCATCGTAAGCTTCCAAACAGCTTGAGGCATATGCAGCTGCTCTGCCCTCTGCCCTTTGACAACATGATAGCTACGCTTTAACTCACTCATGTCACTCACTTGCTTAATACATTTAATTTAATACGTCATGCTGTATTTCTGGTACAAATATATCTATTACTGACTGTTCTTATGGACTAAGCCTGGGGTTAATGACAGCTGATTGACTCTGGAAATGGGCACAGATTCACAATGTAAGTCACAATACATTAGAGTGTCAGTAAAAATAATGGAGTAATAGTGCTTGAATATCAGCTCGATGTTCTTTTCGTCTTAGTTCAGAAGGTAATATGAGTCATTCTGTAAGGCTGCATGGTTAACTCGGAGTCAAGGCCAGTGCGATGCAGCTGCATTTTGGATATTACATTTCAACATAAATGAGTTCTAAATTACACATTTTACATCCCAGCAACTCAGAAACTTTCCCCTTCAATAAAGAATGCGAGGAATCTCCCGATTAAATTAGGAGGCGACTTTCATTTCATGGATCTGCACATGTAAAATACCCAAAAATGAAGCAAAGGTGAACAAATGTCATCATAATAAAAATTCTCTATTTTCCTCCGGCAGAGAAATACTTGCTTCCTAAACTTTCTGTTGAAATGATATTCATTAGTAGAGACTGCCAAGCCTTAAGTGAAGAGCGGGCCATGTGTTCATGTGTATGTGTGAGTGAAGGATAATGTCTGAGCAGTTTCAGCAGTGAAAAAGCTGTGGCACTGAGCCAAGGTGCCCTTGGAGCTGCTCTACCTCCTCGTCCTGAACAGTCCACGGACGAAAGCCCAGAGACCTCATGATGGCAAGTAGTGGAAGTCCAAATAAATAGAAGCTGCCAATCAACACAGATTCTCACCACTCTGTACTATCCACTGCCTACAGATTTGGACAGCAGAGCAGAGCAGAAATGGATATGGTCTGTGTGAGCCTCCAGAATTATGATTATTTTATATATATATATAAAAAATATCTTGATTCAATATAAAACTGACTTGTGCAGTTTGACACTGAACTGTATGTGTTCGGGTAAACTCTGTATTATATGATACTAAAACTCCCTTGATATACTGTAAGTCAGAGTGAAGGTGGCGCTTCACATTTCTGTCTGTTTTCCAAGCAGTGCTGAGTAGGAGATGCTAAAACTGAGGAATGGACTGATCCTGGTTTTTTTTCCACTCCCAGTGTCATGTTGGTATCCCCCTAATCCTGGTTTGTTTCTTTGGTTGTTAACACTTTAGCAGCAAAACTAGTGGTTGAATTCATACCAAAATGGGTTTATAGATTGCCAATGACCCAGAATAGAACTAATCACATTTTGGGAAAAATTGGTCAAAGTTAAAATTTTTATGAATTTTTAAATTCTTTTTTCTTCTCCCATTTTCTTATAATGGGCAAAATTTCAAATGTCTGTAGCAGCAAAACTATTGGTTGAATTCATATAAAACTGGTTTATAGATTGCCAGTGTCCCAGAATAAATGTCATTATATTTTGGGAGAAGCAGGTCAAAGTTCAAATTTTTTATGAATTTTTAAATCTTTTTTTTTTTTCCAATTTACTTATAATGGGTGAAATTTCACATGTCTATAACATTAATTTTGATTCAATTTACTTCAGATTTGGCACATATATAGAGACAATTGATATACTGACATCAGCTGGATTGCTGCCAAAATAAGCTACAATACGTGTGAGGGGTGGGGTTTGTCATGCCTGGCACCACTTGTTTGTTTGTTTGTTTGATTGTTAACACTCTAGCAGCAAAACTAGCGGTTGAATTCATATCTAATTGGGTTTATAAACTGCCAGTGACCCAAAATAAATCTGATTACATTTTGGGAAAAATAGGTCAAAGTTGAATTTTTTTTTAGGAATTTTTAAAATCTTTTTTCTTCTCCTATTTTCTTATAATGAGCAAAATTTCAAATGTCTGTAGCAGCAAAACTATTGATTGAATTCATATTAAATTGGGTTTCTAGATTGTCAGTGACCCAGAATAAATGTCATTATATTTTGTGAAAAGTTTTTAAATCTTTTTCTCCCATTTACTTATAATGGTTGAAATTTCACATGTCTATAACATTAATTTTGATTCAATTTACTTTAAATTTGTCACATATATAGAGGCAATTAATATGCTGACATCAGCACACACATAAACATGATGAAATTGGCTGGATTGCTGCCAAAATAAGATACAATACGTGTGAGGGGCGGGGTTTGTTGTGCCTGGCACCACTTGTTTGTTTGTTTGTTTGTTAACACTCTAGCAGCAAAACTAGTGGTTGAATTCATTTCAAATTAGGTTTATAGATTGCCAGTGACCCAGAATAGATCTGATTACATTTTGGGAAAAGTAGGTCAAAGTTAAAATTTTTATATTCTTTTTTTCTTCTCCCATTTTCTTTTAATGGACAAAATTTCAAATGTATGTAGCAGCAAAACTATTGGATGAATTCATACCAAATTTAGTTTATAGATTGCCAGTGACCCAGAATAGATGTGGTTACATTTTGGGAAAAGTAGGTCAAAGCTCCAATTTTTTATGAATTTTTAAAATCTTTTTCTTCTCCCATTTACTCATAATGAGCGAAATTTGAAATGTCTGTAAAAACATAAATTTTGTTTCAATTTACTTCAAACCTATATAGAAGGAATTGATACACTGACATCAGTTGGACTGATGCCAAAATAAGCCACAATATGAGCGAGGGGCGCTGTTTGTTGTTCCTGGCACCACTTGTTATCCATGGTTCTCAGGTTAAAGGGGGTCATTATGCTTTGGTGGATCTGGAAGAGTTTTTATGGGTCTTTTTATGTTGTCAAGCCAATGAAAGGTGAGTATTTGATAGGAAACACAGATCTTTGGTGGACTATCACTTTAAATCTAAAACAAGGCTTGTATGTCACAGCATAACATCGGAGTGATTTTGATGCTTCATGGTGGCGTGGCGGTGCAGCACCCTCACAGTAGGAAGGTCTTGGGTGGGTTCCCGGCGTGGGTCTTTCTGTGTGGACGTCTCATGTTCTCCCTGTGTCTGTGTGGGTTCTCTGCGGGTATTCTGGCTTCCTCCCACCGTCCTAAGAGGTACAGATTGGTTAATTGGTCACTATGGCTTGTCCATGGGTCTGAATGTAGGAGTGAATCTGTGTGTGTTGGCCTCGTAATGAGCTGGCCAATCTGGACCCTGTGTTCACCCACTGGTGACCGGGATGGGCTCCAGCGCCCCAGCAGCCCTCTCAAGGACCAAGTGGTTCAGAAAATGAATGAATGAGAATATTACATCTCAGTAATTAAATCCACATTCCAACTGAAGTGAGAATAAATGTGGTCTATAAAAACAGTCTCTGCTACAGGGTGGGGAAGCAAAATTTACAATGAACATTTAGTTGTTTTTTCTCAGCAGGCACTACGTCAATTGTTTTGAAACCAAACATATATTGAAGTCATAATCATACCTAACACTATTATCCATACCTTTTCAGAAACTTTTGCCCATATGAGTAATCAGGAAAGCAAACGTCAAAGAGTGTGTGATTTGCTGAATGCACTCGTCACACCAAAGGAGATTTCAGAAATAGTTGGAGTGTCCATAAAGACTGTTTATAATGGAAAGAAGAGAATGACTATGAGCAAAACTATTACAAGAAAGTCTGGAAGTGGAGGAAGCAACAAAAAACGTACCAAAGCTTTTATTAAAGCTCTCAAATCCAAAATCCTAAAGGATCCAACCAAATCCATGAGAAAAATGGCAGCTGAACTTGAGGTAGACAACAAGACCGTTAGAAATGCAGTAAAATATGATTTGAAGTTAAAATCTTACACAAGAACACCGAAACACTTGTTGACAACAGCAACAAATCCAACTTTAGCAATTTTTGGGAATCATGTTTATGACCGCCTTCTAGCCCAGATCTAAACCCTCTGGATTCTGCTATTTGGGGCGTTTTAGAACATGCTACCAATAGAACATCACACAGCAATGTCGACCTTCTTAAAGATACTATTAAAGAAGAATGGGAGAAGTTGTCACCCGAATATTTGAGGAACACTTGCGCAAGTTTCAGGAAGCGTGTGAAGGCAGTTATTGAGAAAGAAGGACACATAGAATAAAAACATTTTCTATTATGTAAATTTTCTTGTGGCAAATAAATTCTCATGACTTTCAATAAACTAATTGGTCATACACTGTCTTTCAATCCCTGCCTCAAAATATTGTAAATTTTGCTTCCCCACCCTGTATGTTTGGTAGCTCAATGAATTTTTCTCTGAAGTGACTTATGACCATGTATCATGATATTATCCTCTATATTTTGCATTTTTTTTGGGTGAAAATCAGGTATTTTCCTATATTTAATTTACTGATCTACTACTATTACTTTAATCATGATAACATTACACATAAGGGTTATAATATAAAAAACAGAGAAACGTCTGTTTTTTAAATGGACCTGACACTAGTTGCAAAAACAGATCTTTCCATTGCAGTTTTGTGTGATACACCATTTGCACTACGCCTGAAAAACCACCTCTTGCCAGCGCAAAAACTTTTAATCGAAAAATGAAACTTTTGGCGAAACTGTCGTTTTTCCATTAGCTAAATTTTTATGTGCGAGTTATATTTACACAATTTGAGGGTCAATGGAAAAGGGACTATTGTCCAAGTGTGCAGTTTTGCAGACTCTGTGGCCCAGAAGCAGCACAGCAGCTTCCCAAACTATGATATTTTGGCTTTATTTATCATAGTGGCATGAAACAATGCAACACCATCCACCTTTATAATTTGTCTGCGTTTAAGATAAAAGGAGATGGCTACAGGAGGAAGGTGTCTACTTTCAGTTCTGGTGTTTTTTTTCTCATTTCTGCCCACTCGAGCTTTACATCGAGGATTCTTGATGGTTAAAAAGAGAGGACCGCAGTTACAAATAAATGTGGGAAGAAAACATTGCGAAGAATAAACTAGGCTTTGCTTTTGGGAAGTGATGAGATCAAATTGTGTTGAAAGGCTTGAGTGGCTTTCACACAGTGTACCATTCAAAGTTGTTCCAGTTTGTTTCTTTTCCTTTGCCTTTTTTCTGACAGTCACACTGGAAATCCACAAGTCTCATAAAAAGGTGGCGGTGAAAGGCAACAGAAGTAATACAAATCTATATGCACAAATGTATTCAGACTAATATTTTAAATTTACTGTTGCAGATAAAGGAAAAAAATGACATTTGTGAACATAAAATGCTTCTAATACTATGATAAAATCCTACATCATTGCATTGTGGCTGTGATGGAGCCAAGGGTCAGCTTTGGTTTAGTGCAAGACTCCAACAGACTGAGATTTCAACAGTTTTCCAAGTTTATCACACATCAATCTTAACTTCAAAACAATCTACAGAACAATGACTTTCTGTGTCGCCAGAGTTGTGAGTATTGAAGCTAAGCTAAGCTAATGATAGCCTGTTACAACAGTGAAATCATGTAAATGGAAAGAAATCCAAAGTCAAAGTGGAAGGAGGAAAATGTCTCAGAAAAAGACTTTGGATGATAATTTTACAAACAAAGCTTGAGATTAGTAATTTTAGTGACAAAACCACGCTTGTCATGCTCTTTAGTAAATCATTTCATGGTGTGTTCCTATTGGATATTCAATAGATCGTACTGGCTTCGTAATGTGAAAGTTAGGGCCTGATTAACTAAAGGTTAGCGCATGTAAAAACATGTGCAAACTTGACTGCGCATGCAAAAACACGATGAAGCTAATCTACTAACAGGACGCACCAAGGGTTGCCTCTCTCTAATGGGCAAAATAGCTCGCACAACCCATTTAGCATGTTCGCCTTGATGAATATGCTGATAATAACTGATTGCAGTGGCTGATTTTGCATCTATATTTAGCACGTCTGAAAAGCAGGTTTTAACTGACACAGTTTTGTGCAAAAACTGGCTGCAGTTGTTGTGGCGAGGAGGCAACATAGGCCCAACCAAAGGCAACGCAGAGAACCAATTTTATCTGCTTATGTCAACATTTTTGGAATGACGGAAGAAAAAAATAATTGAGACGCATCGCCTACCCATAATGCCATTTTAGAACTTCTAGACAAACTGGGGGATGATTTGGGGCCAGTCACAAGGAATGTTACAATGTTATATTTCCATGTGTCTGGATCATTCCAGCGCGCTGTTACCATTAGTGCTGGCGTATCCCAGAGCAGTTTTTACAGCGTACTGTCTCCATGACGACAACCAATAGTGCATGCAAAATCCTCATTTAAATAAGGTGGTCTCCAAGACTTTGCACCTGTTGTCATTTGCGCAGGCAATCTTATGCCGCGTTTCCATTACGTGGTACCGGCTTGGCTCGACTCGGCTCGGCCTTTTTACGTTTCCATTATGAAAAAGGACCTGGAATCTGGTACCTGGTACTACTTTTTTGGTATCACCTCCGCTGAGGTTCCAGGACTGGGGACCAGAAACTAAAATGTGACATGTAAACACTGCAGACCACTGATTGGTCAGAGAATCGTTTCTGTGACCCTTCGTTTTACAAAAAACAGATGTTGACAGTAAATATAGCGGTAGGTTAATCCACATGACGACAGCCCGTAAAACTACACCATGGTCGGTTGAGGAGGTTCAGATGTAAAAATTCAGCGTGAGCTTGACGAGACAACACGCAATGAGCGAGTTTATCAGCAACTCTCCGAGCAGACGACACGGAAATAACGCGCCGCCTCGCTATGACGTCCAGGTACTGTAAAGTCGATACTATCCTGTAATGGATACAGTCTTCAGAAATAGGACCTGGTACCCGAGTCGAGTCGGCCAAACCGAGTCGAGCCGGTTCCAAGTAGTGGAAACACGGCATTAGTTGATCACCCTTGACATGCAAATCAATAGCCTGTGCATTTTTTTGCACAAGCAAGCAAATTTGCGCCCATTATTTGTGATTTTAGTAAACCAGGTCCTATGAGTCTTTAATAGAAATGAAGAATGACTACATTTTCTTATCCTTCTTGAGGTATTTATTGGGCTTTAAACACAAAAATGACTTGGTTAGGGTTGGGGAAAAAGGTCGAAAGGAAATGGCTAAATGCATAATTTCATATTTATGGTTAAGTTTTGGCACAAAAACAATTAAAGTAGTAGGTAAGGTAGTTCATCACACCAGAAACACAACACTTACTGTGGGTCTGTAACATAACACAGACACATATCTGTCTCATGAATTATTGCTAATTAATGGCATCACTGAATCACCATCATTTTATTAATACCACCAGGGGTCACTAAATGACTGAGAGGGGTCACTTTAATCCCCCTTCATTTTTTTTTATAGGATTGTCCCTTACAATTTGACTATTTCTAGCATTTTTCCAGTCCACTGGATGGTGCATCAGGGTACTTCAGCTGCTTTAAACAATACACCAATAACACAATATTGTGATTTTTCTGGTGAGGTCAGTCTGTGTAATTCACATGTTACAACAGGGAAATATCTGCTAAAGGTCAACATGTCGACAACTGCTGCTAACACACTCTGAGTTGAGGGGGTGGGGGGTGGAGGGGTGAAGGTGTTTGAAACTCACATCACGCTGCTCTTCAGTGGACTGCATTTAGAAAAGGCACCAGACAGTAGTATTGTTTCAGCAGCTGATTTCCAATTTCCATCAGCCAAGTATGAAATCATTGATCTGACAATATTTCCTGCCAAGTTAGAGTGACAGAAAAACACCGTAGCTACATCTTCTGTTTGTTGTACAACGAATGAAACTGTCACCTTCCTGTATAGCTTAATCACAGAGATTAATTTAGAAGTCGATACTGGAAGTTGATGGGTGGAGGAGAGCACAGCGTGGGGAAAAGAAACACATGCATCAAAGCTGAATATGTTTGATATTATTTTCTATGCATGAGCTTTGTAATAGCAAGTTAGTGGGAAATAGAACCGCCAGTGTTTTGCTACTTAAACCCAGTGGTGGTAAACAACGGTGATAAACAGAACATGTGAATTTATTCTGAAATACTATAAGAGTGCTTTGGAGGAATAAGGGAAAACCATGAACCTCAAAACTCTTAACCCTATAAAACCATTTGTATCATATTTGCTACATCAGGTTCTAAGACCTCTACCTTATCAACAAGATCAATACTTCAGTTAAAAACCTGTTGTATATGAACTGATACATATTTTCTGCCCCCTGGTGGATTATCATCCCAATGCAGCCAGTGGAAGGTGGCTTTGTTTTGGCTTTTTCAAAATGGCCGCTATCATTTAATCATCCACACTCTTTTTGCAGGAAAGTCGTTTTTAATTTTAGGGAAGAACATTTATATTGTTAGTAATTGTTTTTTTTTAACCCTTTCATGCATAGTGGTCACTACAGTGGACAGTTATTCTACAGTTGTTCTCTTGTATTTTCATGGATTTGTTGTTTTACTTCCATATCAGCCAACACAGTGGACGCTTATGCTCCATCCCATACACTGTAATTCATCCCATTACTGTAACTTTGCTGTTCTTGATAAACCTGATCTGCAGTGACATATTTGAGTATAAATCAATTTCTAAGTGTTATTAGACTGTAATTAACAGTTAAAAATGTCATCATATTATCGGAGTGTGTAATAGCTAGTATTATAGTATTTTAAAATGTGAGAAAATATCACACTAGCAGCATCAACCCTTTCATGCACATTGGTCACTTCAGTGGACAGCTATTCTACAGCTGTTTTCTTGTATATTCATTGATTTTGTTGTTCTTTTCATTTAAAAAAAAAAAAAAAAAAATTACACATATCTTTATTAAAGTTTTAAGACACTACATATCTTTTCTGACATGAATTGGTAACATTGTGTAGATCTCTCCTGAGGATAAACCCCCAGAATCACAAGCCTTCCCCAAAGTTTTCACACAATTTATCAGTAAATACATGTTTCTGTGTGTCAAAAATTACACGTGTGGTGTCCAGCTGAGTGGACATTTTTGCAACTTCATGAAAAATAGGTTCATAAGAATTTTTTTGTCATTATTACTTTTTTTAATGTATTTAAAAAAAATAAAATAAATTTTTTTAAAAATTTATTTTATTTATTTTTCAGAAGAAAATTTTCTATCACGTTGTTTTTTTCATGCCTAAAGAGGAACAAAAACACTCAGGAAAAAATTTTGATTAAGGTTCTCATAATTCATGCATGAAAGGGTTAAAAATGTTTTTATTTCATAGTTTTCACACAATATGTCACTTCAAAAATGAAACACATGGTGTCCAGCTGAGTGGACATTTTTGTAACTTCATGAAAAATAGGTTCATTAAAAAATTTCAATCACATTGTTTTTTTTCATGCCTAAAGAGGAATAAAAATAGTCAGAAAAAAATCTCATAATTCATGCATGAAAGGGTTAATAAGTACTTCATGTACTGAAACAATGCATAGTTACTGTTTGATTATTTATAGTACAATTAAATTATTTTAATTATACTTGATACTGCAGTTGCTTTATAAAAACGACAAATATATCAAATGTGATACAAAAATATATCATAAACCACATGATATGGCAAGATGTTATACTTGGATTTTGTTAAAAGGTCTAATAAACATCTCAATTCCAAAACAGGCAGTGCCAAACACAACAAACCCCACCCCTCACACATATTTTGCCCATTATAAGTAAATGGGAAGATAAAAAAATCATAAAAAAATTTAACTTTCACTTACCTTTCCCAAAATGTAATGACATCTATTCTGGGTCACTGGCAATCTATAGATGCAATTTGGTATGAATTTAACCAATAGTTTTGCAGCTAAAATGTTAAGAAACAAACAAATTGAACCAAAAACAATACCGCTTACCAAATTTTGTGGCTGGTTTTATGATGGATCAGGTTTTACAGGGTTAAATATTTCCAGATAAACTGAAACCTTGAAGCATGGATTAAGAGAGGAAGAAATCACCCCGGAGTTGAACTTTTCTACATGATGAATGAAATTCATGCCATTATTCTGGATGTGTTCATATCCATATTAAGTACAGTTCTAGTGTGTGATGAAAAGGAAGCGAGAGGCAGGATACATATGTGTAAATGTGCGCCTGACAGGAAAAAATAGAGAAAGCTAGAAATGATGGTAAGGGAAGGAAAGAGTCTCTGTGTGTAACCCTCTGTTAAGATTTGGCAAGGGATGATTCGCCTCATCCACTCCTATCTCGTTACTGTGACACTCCAGCCCATTAAATAGAATAGATTATTGATTTTGCTCTCTTCGCCTGCTCTGAGATTTTCCATCAGACTCTCTGTGCAGTAAGAGAAGTGCTGAAGAGAAGCACAAGTCATTATGTGTACTGCCACACAATGATATATTACTTATACAAATAGGGAGTCTAACATGAAGAACCTTGTCACTGAAGCGTTAGACTTTTTTTTGGTGGGGATGGGGGGTGTTCGGGGTTGTCACGATGCTATTGTAAAAAAAAAAAAAAAAATCATAATAATAAGTTCAAGCCTTTCACGTTGCATAATGACTGGGATGAGAGCAGGTTATTTGAGAATGCACATGCTGCTTTTGTATCGATTTCATGTCACAGAAAAGACAAGGTGAGCCCGCTCAACAATCGACAGACGAGGAGGCACTGAGAAAAACTCCCTGTTCATCATCAGACTCGGATATTGAGCGATGACATCACATCCCACGGTGCAAATCGCAAGACTGTTCACTTGGCTCGGATCTTCACCAGGAGAAGAATTGATTTATTACTCATATTCTACTCTGTTTCTCTTCCCATCTCTGATTATCTGAGTGTTTTCTCTGAAATGCTTTGTCTATCATCAATTAAAATTATATTAAAAATGCCAAGATCATCAACAAATGTCTATGATGAAAAATAAATTCAATGTATCTAATAAAGTATATGAAACAAGAAATTTAAGATTTTTTAGATGACCTATGACCCCCCCCCCCGACTCCCACAGCTCTATAACTTTTTCCCAATATGGTCCTAAAATCCAAAATGGTGACAGCTAAAAACTCCTAACTTCAAAACAGCTGGTGTAAAAAAAAAAATCGATCATGAATAAATAATAATGAAGGTACAGGTGAGTGTGGACTGTGTTTTTGATAACCAAGAGTATAGATGTGTTTAAAAAATGCACTAAAAAAAAAAACATTAAATTATTCTTTTATGCAAATGTTTCATACAGTTCACCTATTTTCATGATTAGCATTATGCTACTAGTCTGGCCTATGCTAACCTAGCCTGTTAGCATTATGTAGTTACTGTCAAGGGACGATCTGAGTCTCCGGATGATGTGAGTCGTGCATGCATAGAAGCATGTATCTGTCGGCCATCTTTTATGACTCGCTACGGCAACCTTGCTAGGACAAATTACTGTTGTATGAGTCAAATTATGTTAAAGTACAGAGACTTCAGCTTCAAGGAGTATCTGTCTAGTGATCAGAAGTGATTTCGAGAGTCAATGTATATGCCTACTTTCGGTTTCTTTGACAGCTGAAAGTATTCAGCTGACAAACACTGTGATGTAAATCTCAGGGAAACTGAGCGGTGGAGGGTGTGATTTGTCCTAGCAAGGCACTAAATTTTCACACCAGCATCCTAATTTTATTTTTTTTAAAGCACTTTTTTCCAGTTATTTAGATAATCTAAAGAACATTATAAACTGTAAAGCAAGTAAAATAAAAAGACTGTCAAGTATAGAATCTTATTTAATTTGTGTAATTTCTATTTTTATACCTCGAGCTTTTTTGTTTTGATTTATTTTTATTATTATTATTTATTTATTTATTTATTTTACTTACATTTGTATCTATATATTGAAAATGTAAAATATTTTGTGAAATGTGACTACTTTGATGTAATATTATTGTGTATTCATACTCTTCAGTTGTTCATTGTTTAAAAAAAAAAAAAAAAAAAAAAAGATGGCTGACATAGATAAATGCTTCTACGTATGCGTGACTCACTTCATCCTGAGACTCAAATCATCCCTTGACAGTTACATTAGCTAATAGTGATGGGACTTTTGACACCACATGACGACAATAGCTTACAGTCTGTCGGCCAGTAAGCTAAATAGGTCTTTCCATTGCAGTTTTGTGTGATATACCATTTGTACTATGCCCGAAAAACCACCTCTTACCAGCGCAAAAACTTTTAATCGAAAAATGAGGCTTTTGGCAAAATTATCGTTTTTCCATTAGGTACATTTTTATGCGCAAGTTATATTTGCACAATTTGAGGGTCAATGGAAAAGTGACTACTGACACCTTTAGCACAGAGCTTTTCATTCTAAACACATCTAATGATACTTTTAGGTCATTATTAAAGCACCACACATAGCCTCTTTAGTGTGTATGTGTTATTTTAAACATCCCTGAAGCCCATTCAAGCTCTGTTAAAAACTGTCAATAACCAGACGTCCTTCTATTCATCTTCTAGATCTATGTTACTCCCCTTTCTTCTCATCCAGCCTGAGGCATTTTACATCCCCTAAGATAGAACATTCATGTTATGGTGCACTGTCACTTCAGGTACACTATGCCACAACAGCAGTTTTGCAGGTTCACTGCATGCCATTGCGTGCAAGATGGATCTAATCAAATCATGGTCATAATCTGTATCGAACCATATACTGTATATTTTTTAATGGCATGTCAGATTAATGCCTAATGAATCATAGCCCTGCAAATATAGGAGTAACTAAGTGATGGCTCATGTTTTTCTCAGTATAGTTATGTATAACATTTAGAACATAAGCTACTATGTGGTTTACTTGGGTTGAAAGGGGAGCTTAACCCATAAAGACCCAATGCTACTTTTTTTCCCTATTTCTATCTTTCTTAAGTAATTTATCACCTTTTTTTTTTTATAATATTATCTGTGCTTTGCATTTTTGGTGTAAATCATTTATTTTCCAATGTTCAGTTCACAAAAACTCAGAGTAAATTCAAAGTTAATTCTATCAAAACAAAGAAAAATGAAGAAAAAACTACTTTTTCAGCAAAGATATTGCTAACTGAATGTAAAAACAAGCGTGTCCATGCACTGTCATTGATCCAACTCCATGGGTTTTACTGGTGATTCAATGTTGTAGAACACAGGTGTCAAACATGTGGCCCGGGGGCCAAATCCGGCCCGCCAAAGGGTCCAGTCCGGCCCTTGGGATGAATTTGTAAAATGCAAAAATTACACTAAGATATTAACAATCCTTTTATTTCAGGTTCCACATTCAGACCAATTCAATCTCCAGTGGGCAGGACCAGTAAAATACTATCATAGTAACATAGAAATAATGACAACTCCAAAATTTTCTCTTTGTAAATGTGAATATTTTCATGTATTTACACTAAAACAAAGATTAATTTCGTAAAAATGTGAATAACCTGAAAAAATATGAAAAACCTGAAATGTCTTAAGAGAAGTAAGTACAATTTTAACAAGATTCTGCCTGTTACTAAATGTTTTGTGTATCTGTACGTAGATCCACTGCGATCTGTAAGTTATAATGTGCATGTGTTAATGATAAACTGAGGCAGAATATTGTTAAAATTACGCTTATTTTTTCCAGCTCATTCATGTAATTCACATCTTTTGAAAGGATAGTTTGTAGATGTAAACCTTTTCATAATGCAAATGTACTTTTTTCACTCTAAAACACAGAGAAAAGTTTGGAGTTGACATATAATAACAACATAATAATATATAAATTTTACCGGTTCGGCCCACTTCAGATCAAATTTAGTTGAATGTGGCCCCTGAACCAAAATGAGTTTGACAGCCCTGTTGTAGAAGATGATGGTGTTTCCACTTTCACTACGGAGCCTCTGAACGTCCAAATGGGTCATATCTGATGACCATGAAAAGATAACAAATTGCGTTTTGCACCAATTATTTACATGCATTGATAGGATTAATGGATCAACAGGTATTAAACCAGTGTTTTTCAACCTTGGGGTCAGGACCCCATATGGGGTTGCCTGGAATTTCTAGTAATTGATAAAAATAAAAAATATATGTTGAGTTGAGAGAGACAATCACAATCCATAAAAGACATGACAAACTGTGAGTCGGAAACTAAAGCACTGTGGTACTGTTTGTCTTTCAAATGTTCATTGTGGTCAGTTTCAGATGCTGCAGCTCTTTCATAATTCATAGTTTGAGTTATTGTTTGTTCAGTATTAATTGTCAGCCTTGTAAATCCAAGCTGGACTGACTGTACATATCCTGACAAAGGAAAATAACAATTCTCACTTTGTGCAGTAATCTACACCTGGCTTTTCTGCCTCCGTCCATAATAATATACATTATATAGACTAAATGTCATCTAAAATTAATGTTTATTTGCAACATAGTATAGCAAACTATTACATGATCAAAAACAAATTAATTTTAGCAAAAAAAAAAAAAAAAGGTCTCCGTTTTGAATGTCTGGGGTCGACAGAAATTTGTGATGTTAAAATAGGGTCACGAGCCAAAAAAGGTTGGAAACCACTGCATTAAACAGTTTATTTCTGTAGATGGTGTGTGCCACCGGTTGCTGTTTGGGTCTCTGTGGGTTAAAGGTATCTCACAACTCTTAGATTGTGAAACTTAGATTCTGCTTCTTCCGATGCTGTCGAAATAAATCCAGGAATTTCAGTGCATTTCTCTCAGGATTGTCATCTTTTATCTGTTAGAGCCCACAGTCAAAGAGTGTTCAGGGGCCTTTAAATAAAGAAAAACCACCCACACTACAATGCATCATTACACTCTCTACTCACTACTCACTTTCAATCTACAGCAAAACAAAATGAAAGTAGACGCAGAGATGCATTTCTGCACGTGATGACCCTAACAGTGCTTTTTAAATTTGACAGGTCACTAACAACAAAATTTCACTCACACTATTATTCAAGCGTACCAGAGGTTTCAGTGGAGGAGAGAAGGGGTGCATATTTGATCAATGCATTCATTAACCTGGCCGGTTTTAATCGGTACACTCAAAGCACCCACTGAGCATGTTGGAGCTGACAGCTGCAGTTAGTGGGTGGTTCTACTCGTGTCTCATTGACAGAGACGATTGCTGTGTTGATTACCCATAATTAGAAAAAACAGGATTCAAATTAATGGCAGTCACCAATGACAGACTGATTCCTGCTCTCCCAAATTGGAATGCACTTTTATCGACATCTCGGAAAGAACGACCCATTCCATGTGTGTGACAGGGCAGACCACAGACCATGTGCAATCCTACCTGAGCTGAGAGTTTAACCCTTTAGCTGCTGACGTGTCTGTGGTGAGCGTTCTGTATGTATGATTTATTTTAAATATTCCTAAAAATTCAACCGTTTGCTCAGAAGGAAAAAATTCAAAACGTGCTGATAGATTAGACCTTGTTCTGTCCATAGATATCTGAGCATGCTCAGTGCACCCCCCCCGCTTCCTGTGGAATGGGAGGCAAAACATGACTCACTATAAAAATAGACAGTTTGGGCTTTTTTAACGCTGTTTTCCTTGTGTTTTTTTGTTTTTAACCCTGTATAGATCAGTCATTGAAATACTCTAAAATTCCAATTTTCTACCTTTGTATGTTATTGGACATCATCATCTCCCTCCTCTTGCCATAAAACATCTGAGCAGCACTTGTTAAAAGTAAACATATGCAATAAAACGACGGTTATAAGGTCATAAACTGACAAAAATCACTCATATTCACTCTTTACAGCACAGGTGTCAAACATCGATGCCAAAACCGGCCCTCCAAAGGTTCCAATCCGGCCCACGGTGTGATTTTATGGAGTGCAAAAATTACACTGAAGATATTAACAGTCAAAGGTGTTGAACTGGTTTAAGCCCAGTGTGATCTGAAGTAAAATAATAGTCTATTAACCCTTACAATAAAATGTGAACCTGAAAATTAAGTACAATTTGAACAATATTCTGTCTGTTACTAAATGTTTTTAGTTTTATATTGTAGATCTGATTTGTAAGTTGTGTTCATAAGTTGACAGATAATATTGTAGACATTATTATTTTAGTTACACATTCTAAACTTCAAAATTTCAACAATATCATGTTTGTGTAACATTGTGTGTAAAGCACATGTACAAGTGATATGTTGAGGCATAATATTGTTAAAATTTAGCTTATTTTTCTTAAGAAATTCTATTTTTTTCTGGTTATTCACATCTTTTTGTGAAAACATAGTTTGGAAATGTAAACATTTTCATAACTGAATGTTTTTTATTGCACTAAAATAAAAAGAAAAACTTGGAGTTGTCATTTTTCATAGGTTTTTATGCTATAATTTTAATGGTTTGGTCTGCTTGAGATCAAATTGGGCTGAATGTGGCCCCTGAACTAAAATGAGTTTGACACCCCTGATTTACAGCTGCAAAATGTCTATAAAATCTCTCTGAATCACTGTATAGTGTTATAAAAACCAACATGCTCCTTGACCTCACTGAGCCACGGGATAGGCCCCCTATTTAATGTTTGTGGAAATGACCTAAAATTGTCACTAAAATAAAGGGTTAATATTGTTTGTAGTGTTAGGATTTTCCTTTATTTTATAATTTTGTTTACATTTTTTTTTTTTTACTGGGTTTTGACCACGTAACTCCTTTTTGAAATTCAACCTAATGCCAAAATGCAGCTGGATGGATTTAGAAAAAAAGACAAAAACTGAAAAACAAAACCTACTGGGTCTAAATTCAAATACTTGTTATTGTTCAGTGTGTTCCAGTTCACAGTTTATGTTCAACATCCTAAATCTCTTATTGATGTACATTCTGAGTGCCTTATTTAGTAAAAACCTGCCAAACTTCAATTCCACTCTTTGTCTTTTTCTGTTATTCCACCCTGTTTTGACCTAAAACACACAGTAAAACAAAACCACTGAAGAAAAGGAACACAAACACATACTCACAGCACCTTTTATGACACTGAAACATGCAAATCCACAGCAGAACATTTACCTGAAATAATGTCTCAGGGGTTAAAGGGTTAACCTTCAGTTCTATAATAAAGACAGGTAGCAAATTAAAGTGGCTCGGTATGTTTTGGACCACCAGACACCTCGGTGTGCCTCGGCAACATTGATTCTACAATTCTCTGAACTCTATTGAAAAGATGTACACAAAATATATTCTACCATTTAGTGTTTTTCATTCATTCATTCATTTATGTGTTTTGAGCAGAAGAAAAAAATTAAGCATTTTTATGTGTACAAGGAACTAATATCAGAGCAAATACATTAATAAACAAAAGTGATGAATAGCCATGTACACTAGTAATAAAATAAATTCAATATGTACTGCTCAAAAAGGAGTGGGAAGAAGAAAACGAATTAAATCCCACCCCCATCTCACATTTATACAACATAACACTTTACTTTTGCTTCCTTAATGATATAGTAACATCTGTTTAGAGTCCTAGTAATGTAAATAACCGATAGAAAACAGATTAGGAAAACTGAAGTATATTACAATAAGTAACTATCTAAATAATAGTCTGCATAACTTACAATACAATATATTTCAACAATAATCACAAACCAACAATGGTAATGGAAGTGACACATACCGACATGGTAAACAATCACAAGCACAAACCAACAAGGGTCAGAAAGAGCCAAGGATGGAATGGTTTTAATAGTAGCAGTGAAGTGTCCTGTCTACAACCCAGAAAAAAGGCATCATTTTTCTGATCCAAAAGAACATTCCTTCTAAATATTGCTAATTATGCATCAGAAGTGTTGTGTGTTTGCCGCTCATGGGACTTGTGGTGTTTTTAGGGAATAGAATGAGACTAAAATAACCATCATGTCTCTTGGAAGACAAATAAAATTGTATTTACAGTATAATATATTTAGCCAAATTTCAGCTGCAGAATTAGCATAAAGTTGTAAAAAGTTACACATTCTTAGTTTAATATAGAAGAAAGAACTAATTGTAACAGTGTATCCTTCAATAACTAAAATGTCAAGCCAAGAAAAAGTGAATTATGTGCATTTCCATAAACTGGATTGGAGTGAGTAATGGTGTCATCAGCAGGTGGGGCTGGTGGCTGTGTTGCACATGGCTCTAATGAACGCAGTAGAATAAGCAGAGCAGTCTGTTGTTGTTTTTCCATTTAAAATGGCTGTAATGCCTTTTTTCACAGATGAGGCAGGAATAATTCTGTGTCCTCTGCACTCCCCACCACCTGTTATACCAGACATGTTTTCACACTTTATTGAAATATCTGGAAGATACAGCAAACAGATGATCTGTCATGTGAACTGAATCCACAATTCCTTTACCTGACAAAAACATTTCCTATATGCACATTTAACCCATTGTGGAAAAAGGTAAAAAAAAAAAAAAATCTCTTCAAGTGAGTAGAAAAAAATTTATTTAAAAATTCACTTTTTTTGTCTTGTCAGAAAAATGCTTAATTTCTAAACGTCAGGGGAATCCAAGTTGTAATATCACCAACGGCCACCAGGGTCGGCTCCAAAACACCCTGTCTCCCATAGGCTTATACTGAACTACTCTAAGAACGCTAAGTGAGTATTTTTTATTTTCTCCAACATCATTCTGATTTCATCCATGTATGTGTACCTTCTGATAAGTAATCCAGTCCATCTTTAGATTATTGCTCCATTCATAACATCTTCAGTGGAATATAAAGATTTAATGTCTGCGGTACGAGGTTTTGACTGACAGGTGTGTATAACACCTCACCCACCTGTCCTGTTGGACTTTCAGAGTCTCTGTTTACTCAATAAGATGTCTTTTTCCTGGCAGACAGCACTGCAGTTAAGGTTAAAAGGTCACGTTAACGAGACTGTAAAATGTCTTTGCTGCCCTTCTTGATGAAGTTATTTCACCAACTACCTGTCCACGCATTTTTGCTGCATTTTCACGACGTGGAACCAGCTCAACTCGACTCGGTTCGGCTTGGCTCGACTCGACTCGGTATTCCTGGAGACTGTTTCCATTACAGGATACTACTGACTTTACAGTACCTAGACGTAGGCCTGTAACGGTACACGTACCGAACCAAACCGTTTCAGTACGCACCTGTTCGGTTCGGTACACAGCTGTACTGACACGGCACAGTATGATGAGAAAAAGAAAAAGGAACCAAAGACGTTGTTTGATGCGGAACTTTAAATCCACGCAAGTTCCACACGGACATATGGGAGGATGCGCACATTGACCCAAAATACGAAATAGCAAAAAAAAAAAAAAAATCAAATATGGAACAAACCTGGAAGGAAGAGACTGAAGACCTTCTGCCATTATTACAGTCCAGTTTGGATCAGTTCAGGTCCCGATGAAAGACAACAACGAGGAAACAGACGTTAATAAGACGGACGTTGTTTACCACCTATGAACTGCGGTAGTTCTAAAACACTTACACTAGCTCTGTCTGTCTGTCTCTCTCTCTTTCTCTCTCTCTCTCTCTCACGCACGCTGTATAATAGAGGAATGGAACCCGGAGTTGGACATTGAAAGTACATAAAGTTTAACTTTCGTTTCATGCCAGCGTTAGTTATGTTAGTTATGGACCCCCTCCCACTCCCCCGGCTCCGACCAAAAAAAAAAAAAAATCCCCCCGACAAATCTCACCCTGCGCGCGCGCATGGACAAACACAAAGTGTCCTAAACGGTTTGTTCTCTGTCCTAAAATAAATAATTTGGTTAATTTTTTGTTGTCATTGTTGCTCTTCAGTTTGTTTAAAGAGAATACCAGTTTACCCTCTTGTTAATGTTGCACTTCATGTGGAATTTTTTTGGTATTTTTCTGCAGAATGTGAACTGACAGAACTGTGATTAGATTTTTGTTGTTTGTTCAAAACTACCTGTCAGGGAAAAGTGCAATACTAATGTTTAAAATACATTTAGTAATATTAATAATTTATTTTATTTTCTATTTGATTTATAGCAGCAGAATTATATTCCTGTTTTTCTATATTCTATTGTGTTCAAAAATTCATAAACGTATTAAAGACATTTTGAGGGGTTTTCTTTCTTCCCGTACTGAACCGAAAAAAAAAACGAACCGTGGCTTTCAAAACCGAAAACGTA
Organism: Sphaeramia orbicularis; assembly: GCF_902148855.1. Lineage (NCBI taxonomy): Eukaryota > Metazoa > Chordata > Actinopteri > Kurtiformes > Apogonidae > Sphaeramia > Sphaeramia orbicularis. Next base: position 40,607,879 of record NC_043972.1, on the reverse strand, counting down.
CTGAACTGAAAATTTTGTGTACTGTTACAGGCCTACCTGGACGTCATAGTGATGCGGTGCGTTATTTCCATGCTGTCTGCTCGGAGAGTTGCTGAAAACTCGGTCTTTGCGTGTTGTCTCGTCTGAATTTTTACGTCAGCCACCAAAGACTTGAATTCTAGCTTTCATCATTTCATTAGTTTTCGTTAACAATAATAACCTTGGTAAAAACGCCCTAATACACAAAACACAATTAATATTGTAAGCATGACCAGTACAGGTAAACTATAATTGTCCACCTGACTGTATTTGGACATGTTTTCTCCCCTTACAGTAGTAAATACAGAATTACTGTTTGTCAGTGGTAGTGACAGACAACCTTGTACAACACCCATGAATAATCCTTCACCCTCTTTTACCTTCTCTCCACTTCCCTCTTATCTACTCTTCCCCTCTGACTTCTCTTCGACACATTTGTTATGAATTGTCTGTGTGCCATTGTGACCTGATTTCTGTTCATTAGCTTTCACTTTCCTTTGCTTCAGCGTAGTGGAGGCAGACTCCTCTCCCTTCACTGCCTTGTCTGATAGGATTTAGTCCGCTCTATGCTGATGCAATCTGGGTAGCTCAGCAGCTGCAGTCCTGGCCTGTCTCCTGGTGATATACGGTGCCCCCTACCCTCAGTGGACATACACCAACCAGTGTCAGCATTCTGCCGGTGATATTGTCACTGTCATTACAAAGACTTACAGAATTAAAGCCAGGACTGTGCTGCTCACCAAATGTCAACAGGAGCAGCTCCGTCAACAGGCTTTATCAGCTTTGCAGAAGGAATGAGCTCTAGAGAATTTAAAGATAATATTGATAAAAAAAAAAAAAAATCATCAACACTGAAAATAAATGTTTTGCGTGCATGTTAGGGAAAAAAAAAGGCTGAGAGGCGAAGAAAGAGGAAAATAGAAGGAATCATTATGTAAACCACAATTTCCTGACCACAAGCAATGTCTGCACAACTGTATGACATGCATTGCAAAGTGTAAGGTGATAGATTTTTCATGGCAGCATTTCACTTTTCCCCTCTCTGTTCTACTGCCACTTCCAGGCGTTGCAAACCAGCCTGACTCATTTTTTCCGGTGCAAATCCCCTAAGGAAAGCCTGTGGCCTGCCTCTGGCTTATAGTGAAATGCCACCAGTAGTGAGTGCTATAGCCTCATATTCAGCTTCCAGGCATTACAGCCACAAAGCCCAGCAAAGCATCCCAGAAGCTTGGGATTGAGGAAATAATGTTAGCTACTCACACACCCTGCTACTAGCAGCGAAACCAGCAGGTTACATTTGTAGGTTAGTCATATGGGAGCAGTGTTTGTACATTTGTGCCGTGAGTGCAGACACAGAAAAAAGGTTGATTTTAAGTCTTTAAATAGATACACATGTTACTACGCCCACACTCTTACCTCTAATGACTTATAACCACCTTTTTTTCTCATATATCGTGACATTTTCCTGCCTCGCTTTCTTTCATTTGGTTTGTGTAAACGCATGGTCAAAATTATTCCTAAAGTCTGCCGCCAGCTGCCTTTTTGGGAAATAGGAAAATGGAACTGTTTATCCACTTTATAACACTGACTGTCCCTTGTTGATTAAATGTCACAGCATTAATGTGACATTATTATGTTCATTCAGACGGGGGTAAAATGGAGAAAAAAGTAATAAGCAGCTCAGTATTCGATTCTGCAATAATTGTGTTGGAATATAATTTAGTGCCGCATTTAGTGCAATCAATTTAATGCTGCTTCAGGGTTCCTCTGCGGTACATACAATCATTTTTAATGATGAATTACTGATTTTTTGGCTAATCATGTTATTGCATGTATTCATTTTTTATAAGATGCTTTATGCAAACTATGGCTGATTTTCCACAGATTATTTAAATAAAGACCTAATGTTACAGAATGGAAGTTTTGAGCTGTATTTTATGTTCATCTGATTGCAGGGTTGGCTCATGCAGGTTTGTGTCCTCCACATTATGCATATTGGGACAACGCTCGCTGTGTCCTGACAGGTTGACAAATGTCGGGGAAACATGCTGATTTAATGATGTGTTTTCTATCTAATTATTGCTGAGTGTCATGAATTCATTTAAAGACTCTTCCTGATCATTTGTCTAACACATGAAGCCTTTACACGCTCCCACATAATAAGAAACGTATTAATACAAGTCGTGCAGTTTTTGAGAAATTACTTCTCAAACATGAACCGTTCAGATGGAACAAATAAAAGTCTTGATCTCTGAGCTGAAGCGACTTTAAATGTAACATTTTTCACTCCTAATGTTATATTTCTAATAAAAGCTCTTTTCTAATAACCATTTGAGAGTTTGTAATGGTGTAGAAGCAGATTGAGAAAGCAGAATGGGCTGTAGAATGCCACTCCTAGGCAGAGCCAGGAATGAGTTAGTGTGTTACTTGGTCCAGGTCAAATAGTTTGAGGTGATGAATGACTGCAACAGTTCAATTTATAAAGAGATAGGGAAGCCAGAAGAGCCCAGACAAAGAATTGAGACCTTTAAATATCTTGCTGAAAAGACTCTCACTTTCACATAAAAGGGATTTTTACACCAGCCTGCCTTGGTGCTGTTCGACAAAGAATGCCACTAACTCAAGAATCCACACTCCAAACAATTACACAATGCACTTAAAACCTTCTACTGACTGTCTTAAATCTGGTCTCTACTAAATTAATTAACCCTGTCTGCTCATGATGGTGGAGTATTAACCCATAAAGACCCAAACAGCAACTGGTGACCAAAACCATCTACTGATGGAAAATGGTGAATATCTTCTGAACCATTAATCCTATCGATACATGTAAATAATTGGTGTAAAATACAGTTTATCATCTTTTCATGGTCGTCACATATGACCCATTTGGACGTTCAGAGGCTCCGTAGGGAATGTGGAAAAAATGTTGTCTTCTACAACATAGATTCACCAGTAAAACCCATGGAGTTGGATCAGTGACAGTGGTTGTAGACAGTTTATGTTCAGTTAATGATACATTTTACTGAAAAAGTCACAATTTCTTCAGTTTTCTCTGTTTTGATATAATAACCATTGACTTTAATCTGAGCTTTATTTAACATCTGCAGCAGGGGTGTCAAACATGCGGCCCGGGGGCCAAATCTGGCCCGCCAAAGGGTCCAATACGGCCCGCAGGATGAATTTGTAAAATGCAAAAAGTACACTCAAGATATTAACAGTCAATCCTTTTATTTTAGGGCCTATACAAAGCCCTACTTTAGTCTAAAGTGGGTCAGATTAGGAAAATACTACCATAAAAACATACAAATAATGACAATTCCAAATTTTTCCTCTGTTTTAGTGTAAAAAAGTTAAATTACATGAAAATGTGTAAATTTACACACTAGCCTTTCACAAAAAATATGAAAAACTAGAGATGTCCTAAGAGAAGTAAGTGCAATTTTGCTAATATTCTGCCAGTTACTAAAATATTTTGTGTATTTGCAGTATTTGTGTAAGTGCAAGTTAGGGCATCAAACTCAAAAATAATATCACAATAACCTATAAATAATGACAACACCAATATTTTCTCTTTGATTTAGTGCAAAAAACATTAAATTATGAAAATGTTTACATTAACAACATATCCTTTAAAATGTGAATAACCTGAAGAAATATGAACAACCTGAAATGTCTAAAGAAAATTAAGTGCAATTTTAACAATATTCTGCCTGTTAGTAAGGGTTTTGTGTCTTTGTAGATCTAATCTGTATTGCATATGTATAAATGATAAGTCGAGGCATAATATTGATACAATTTTACTTAAATTTCTTAACAAATTCCATTTTTTCAGGTTATTCACATCCTTTTTGTCTGGATAGACTATAAATGTAAATACTGGCAGAACTGAATGTTATTTTATTGCACTAGAACAATTTGGAGTTGTCGTTATTTATTGGTTATCATGCTATTATTTTACTGGTCCGGCCCACTTCAGATTAAATTGGGCTGAATGTGGTCCCCGGAAGAAACTGAGTTTGACACCCCTGATCTACATGATCATTGAATTAAATATAGGAAAATACATGATTTACACCGAAAGAACTCCAACTAAAGAGGATAATATTATGGTAAATCTCTTTTTTTTTTTACATTCAGTTGTTGAATATATTTGCTGAAAAAGTCACTCTGTTCCTAATATAACCCTCAACTTTTATCTGAGCTTTTATGAACATCCACATTATCAGCAAATTAAATATAGGAAAATACCAGATGATCATTGAAAAAAAATGCAAAACGCAGAGGATAACATTAGAATAAATGGTGATAAATCACTTAAGAAAGGTTAAATAGAGCTCAAAGCTTAGGCGGTGCCACAGGGGCCTATAGTGCACTACCCCACCTCCCCAAAAAACGTTTTTCTAAAGGCCATAATGACTATAATGTTATATTAAAATGTTCATGTTGAAAAATTTGGGATGCACGAGGCTACCTGTTTTAACTGCACATATGCCCATTGAAAATTAACGCATTTGAGTCCAATGTAAATGTATTAAAGAACCCTATATGTGTACTACTGACTGGGGCGCCGCTAACAATCATAGGCCCCATGAAAGGTAAACGTTGTGGACCCTTCATAAAATGTGGAGCACAGGTGGTGGTGGTGGGGGTTATGTACGTGGGGGTGCAGTCTATGACTAACATCACTTATGCTGGCCTGAAACAAAACTGAAAATTAACATGTTTTCAACGTCCGACTCTTGACTTCTATGCTTCTATTATACAGCGGATCTTACACAAAATTTTCAGAACTTCTAACCTGCATCCACTAGACCCCCTATACTGCTCTGTGTGCCCCCCACTGATGCTAGGCCCCATGAATTTGTCATGTTAACCCCCCCCTTTATGGTGCCCCAGACTACTGAGCATTAATTATGAGAACCTTAGTCAATATTTTTTTTCTTGAGTGTTTTTATTCCTTGTTAGGCACGAAAAAAAACAATGCAACTGAAATTTTTTCATGACCCTATTTTTCATGGAGTTACAAAAATGTCCACTCAGCTGGACACCATGCATTTGATTTTTGAAGCAAAGAAACATGTATTTAAAATGCATGATCAGAAAGTGATACTGTGTGAAAACCATGAACTTAAAACATTTTTAAAGCCACTAATGCCATTTTATCACATTTTATCATACTCTAATGCTAGTTGTGACTCAATTCATGGAGATAATATGCAAAAAAAACAAACAAACAACTTTTTGATTAAGAAAACTGTTAATTAGTCTAATAACAATTAGCAATTGATTTACACTAAAACATATTACTGCAGATCAGATTTATCAAGAACAACAAAGTTACTTTTTTTCCCATTTTATTTATTTATTTAGACAAGGACAATGCACAATATACATGAACCTTAAACAGGACAGATGTAGTGTGCCGGGTTGTAACACTAGTGCTCATTTCCACCTGTAGTCCCTGGACAGGCTACTGTTCTCATTAAAAAAACAGACATTAATAAACACTAAAACATTAAAAAACAGTAAAAAAAAAAAAAAAAAAAAGCCTTTCTATAACTCCATCTATATAAAATATTCATTCACATCCAACCATTTCACTCTTATTTGTCCCACTGCAGTCTTTTCCACACATTAATGGTATGAATGACAGTGGACGGGATGGTGCATAAGTGTCCACAGTGTCGGCTGATATGGAACTAAAACAGCAAAACCCATGAATATACAAGAGAACAGATGTAAAGTAACTATCCACTGGAGTGACCAGTATGCATGAAAGGGTTAACATGTGTTTTATGGAGCAGAAGATATGAGGACTGGGTGCCTATAAGTATTGTATTGGTGCAAAATGTCAGCTCCGACCCTGGACCCCTCTGGATCCGCCACTGAAGAATAATATAGTCTTTTTTTTCTTTGTACCAATGGAATACGCGATCAAAATGTTAAGGAAATATCAGATTGTTAAAAAAAACATTGCCTGTTTTAAGTACTAGCCTGTAGACACAGATAGCACAGTGGTCAAAAAAGTTGAAAATGCACCAAGGTGAATGTACTCTAATCATTTCCATCACTGTTCTCCAACATAAGACAGCGGAGGACTGCGCAGCTGCATGGCAATGTTGGAAGCTAATATATGCAAATACAACCCTGAACCGCCTTCAGGCTCGATCTCTGGGGAAAGCCTTTCTCCCGTGACCTTGATGAGGTCACCAATTCCTGCCTGCAACTTCCAGTCCTTTTCCCAACACTAGTGATAATATACAGTCTGCAGAAAATGACTGTGATGGTGGGGGAAAACAACTGTTTACTACTCTCATTTAATGATGTCTCTGAAACAAGGGTCTGGTCAGTCATGCTTGAAAAGAGAAGGTAATTACTGTTTTTTAGGGCAAGGACATGGCTATTTGCAAAAAAAAAAAAAAAAGAACAAGGAGCACAGTAGTGTGTATTTTAAGATATCTGAATGTCAGCTGTGTTATTTATAATTATACCATATGTCAGCGTTTCTTACACTATTAATGGCTGGTTTTATGTCATTTGCATTTTCCTGAACTACTCTAGCAGCTTTTCCAAATAAAAACATAATAGCTTGGGTTTTAAATCATTTATGTTCTATTAGATTCATCATATTACTCTGAATTACAAGTAAAAGGAATATGTCTAGGTGCTGTAACTCCTCTGTTTGAAAATTCAAGGATTTGTATTTCTTTGTTAAAGAAATAAATATATTAGATACGTTTAATGCATGAGTCATGACATTTTATTTCTGAAGTTGATGGTTGTAATATCAGTGGAAAATACAGTAACTATATGACATAATGAAATGCAGTGTGGTGAAATAATAGTTATTATCAGGTCTTATGGTACTGAAATAATATACTGTATTTCCTGAATCTCATTTACATTAAATATCTCTTGATGTCTGTGATTTTGTGAATTACTGCATCAGTAATGGGGAAAACGTTACCACCTGGGATACTCTGTGTATTTTGTATATATATCTTATTTCCCTTCATATTCATGTTTATGTAATGAATCGCTGTTTGGTATTTTACCCATTCTAAACCCCTTAACATCCGCCAGGTCACCGGTGACCCATTAATCATAAAAGACAGGGTTGGGTGTAGAATTAGTGTTACATTTGAATCATAAACTGACGGTGTTTAAGTCAGGATTCATCTACATACAGCTATTGATTATTTTTGTAAATGATTAATCTATTGATTCTTTTCTTTGATTCAATTCAGTTAAACATTGATTTGAAAAAAAAAAGTAAAAATGTGAAAAAAAACAATGTGTCCTTTATTCCAGAACCAGCTGAAACAACAAAACCATAAAAAGTAAAAAAGTAAAAAGTTATACAAAAATACCTATACAGAAATAACAAGTATACAGTAAAAAGTACAGTATATAGTTTATTTACTTTATTTAACCTTTATTTAACACATAAAGACCCACAACAGAAACACTGTCATGTTCTACGACATTCATACATTGCTGAAAAAGTCACTTTTTCTTCAGTTTCTGCTGTTTTTATGTAATAACCTTTGAATTTACCCTGAGTTTTCATGAAAATCTACATAAAAAGTGAATTAAATGAAGGGAAACATACATGATTTACACTGCAAAATGAAAATGCATAGGATTATATTATAATATATGGTGATAAATGATTTACAAAAGGTAAAAAAGAGAAAAAAATATTTAGAAGCTGCTACAAATTAGCATTGGGTCTTTATGGGTTAGCCAAGAAAAAAAAAAAAAAGATGTGTTATATATGAATAATTAAAAAAAAAAAAAAAAAAACGTAATTAAGCCATCTGTAGCGCAGAATGACTCTGAACGTCTCTGCCAATGTATTTGGGGCAGTTTGTCCGAGTAGAGTTACCATCGCACATGCACAAATGGTAGGGATGGGAATCCAGAACCGGTTCTTTTTGAGAACCGGATCCCAGTAGTTCGATTCCTTGGAATCGTTTGCCTGCTTGCTTAACGATTCTGCTTTCGATTCTGCCTTCGTTGTGCATGCACGATGAAATCACATGTACACTGCATTGTTTTGGTCAGATTGTAGCCAACATGGTGTCGAGGCAGAAACGGTCCAAACAGACGACACCAGGTCCACTGGAACACTGTCAAAGCTTCCATGTCTTCAAAAGGATGGAATCCCTCCAGTATGTTCAAACATTTGTCCACAGCATGTGATTCATTTACAGGAATGTCACATATTTGATACGCTACTTAGCGGTGCTTGTGAATCTAGCGGCAGAGTGAACCCCAGGCTGTCATCTGGGCCCAGTTCCGGTGCGGGCAAAAAACGTGGTACCCCTAAAATACAAATTTCAGAAGGTAGGGGAAAGGAAACCAGGTGCACAACGACGGGAGACGGGCAGAGTCGAACCGGTTCCACGTAGTGGCAATGCGGCAATAGAGGAATTAGTAAAGCCTCTTTCATTTCACTTTCACTGCACCCCCCCCACCCACCACCACCACCACCACCACCAAACCGGGCCCGGCGTCATCTGTTATTAGTATTTGTACATACTGTAGATGTTATATTTTCTGTGCAGAGATGGAAATATAAAAGACAGTTAATGCAAACACACCTGTTTGTACTCTTTTATTTTCTCACCCAATGAGAATTGATAAGAGAATCAATAGAGGAATTTGATCGATAAGCAAAATCAATACTGGAATCGGAATCGTTAAATTCTTATCGATTCCCATCCTTAACAAATAGTCAGTTGGTCTGGTAGTGACAGGCAGCAGAACCGACCCATAAAGATGGAAGACGCTAAACAGCACGTTGGCCCTCTGGATGGAAATATGAGGACAAACAAAACCAAGATGGAACAGTTGTTTCAAGTTGTTTTGTTGAAACTGTTGAAGGTGTTTAATGAACACGTTAAGTACATATATATTCCCTTATTTTTTGAGTCTGTTTGCTCATGCAAAATGAAATGCAATTATGACAGATTAAAAATGAATCCACAGCAACACTGTGATTAATGAGATTAAAAACTTGAATCATTTGACAGCACTAATATATATTAATAACAAACAAGTCAAATGAGTCAGAATAAGCATGAAACAACTAATGTTTAGTGGCAGTGAAATTAAGGAAACAAAGCTTCAATTCAGGTAAACTGTAATCAAATAATTTTTAAAAATCGATTCGCGTCAATTAATCGATTAAACATTTCAACTCTAAAGTCATCCCTACACCAAACATTATCTCTAACAAATAAATATACAAATAATAAATAGATAAATGGCATTTAAGTCGTGTTTCAGCTACATGTTAAATACAGAAACAATAAGACATTCCCTTTCAAATGAAGTCTAATAATGTTAGTTTTCAGACGCATTCCTCTTTTTATTCCTATTTCTAAACATCAGTAATCACCTTTGACCAGATTCAGTGATTACATACTGAGTCCCAGTTACATGTGATCTATTAACAATAAATCACTATCGCAATCATTTCATGAGAAGAGGTAAAACATTTTATTCCGATGTTACTGCCAGCAGTGTCCATGCTTACTTGCCTTCCACTGCTTCTGTCATAACCTGAACCCTGTCTATGAAAAGAGTGGATCTTAAAAGCTTAAACACACAAATACTCTAGTGTCAATCTAATCACTTCCATTGTGCTTTTTACATTAAAACAGCCCTGTAAACCAGATACACCCTGCAACTGTTAATTGTAAATACCACATAAAGCCCAACAGGAACATCTATATTTCTATATTTTATAAAACCTCCATATGTAGCAGCCTTATCCACAACAGATGTTCCCTTGAGCTGCGACAGAATGTGCTGTGGTGGTTGGTCTAAATTCCCTCTCATCACATCTCCCTTCTCTCCTGTCTGCCTCCTCATTGACAGTCAAGTCACATTGAAAACATCCTCAGGCAATAATTGCCATAAACAAAAAAAAAAAGAAAAAAAAAAAACAACAAAAAACAAAACAAAACCAAAAAAACAAAAAACAAACCCTGTTTATCTGGTCGGAACAGCAGTCCCAATGAATGCAGACTACCATAGGGAGTGAAGGGGAAAATGGGAAAGAATGAAACCTTGATATTCATACAAAAGAATGAAATCAATTTGAACCAAATACATATTTCCCTTTCTTTCCCTGTGTTTAGCTCCTTTGATGCTTTGAGTAAAAATGGTTCCTGCACTTTTGAGTGTTCAGGCAGCACACCCTGTCCGCTTGATAATTATAGATTAGCTTGGCACTGGCATTATCAGTACCTGGGTAAGCTGGTTCCTAATTATGTGGAAGGAGATAGAAAACCTGTACGACACCGGTGAGGCAGGACCGGCGCTGAAAGGTTCTTAAGGCGGTAAGTGAGGCATCTCATGGTGGACGAGGTTTGAACCTTTGTTTCTTGTGTATTAAAGGGTAATATTTACCTCTGAGGACATTCAGTAATATACAGATACTACCATAAGGAGCTTCAGAAGAGCATTAGTAAGCACCTGAGCAGTTTTACACAAGCACACTGATGCTTTTAGTTGGCTCCCATTATGTTTTCAATGCCTTAAAGGGGTCATATTTTGTTAAACCCACTTTTATCTATCTATCTATCTATCTATCTATCTATCTATCTATCTATCTATCTATCTATCTATCTATCTATCTATCTATCTATCTATCTATCTATCTATCTGTCTGTCTGTCTGTCTGTCTGTCTGTCTGTCTGTCTGTCTGTCTGTCTGTCTATCTGAATTGAATTAAGCCAAAAAAATCTTGAGTTAAGCAAAAAAAAAAATTATTTAATTAAGCAAAAAAATCTTGAATTCACCAAAATTATCTTGAATTCAGCAAAAAAAAATCCTGAATTCAGCAAAAAAATCTTGAATTCAGCAAAAAAAAATCTTGAATTCAGCAAAAAAATATTGAATTCAGCAATATCTATCTATCTATCTATCTATCTATCTATCTATCTATCTATCTATCTATCTATCTATCTATCTATCTATCTATCTGAATTGAATTAAGCCAAAAAAATCTTGAGTTAAGCAAAAAAAAAAACTCTTTAATTAAGCAAAAAAAAATTCTTGAATTCAGCAAAACAAAATATTGAATTCAGCAAAAAATCTTGAATTAAGCAAAAAAAAATCTTGAATTAAGCAAAAAAAAAAAAAAAATCTTGAATTCATCAAATAAAAATCTTGAATTCATCAAAAAAAAAAAAATCTTGAATTCAGCAATATCTATCTATCTATCTATCTATCTATCTATCTATCTATCTATCTATCTATCTATCTATCTATCTATCTATCTATCTATCTGAATTGAATTAAGCCAAAAAAATCTTGAGTTAAGCAAAAAAAAAACTCTTTAATTAAGCAAAAAAAAATTCTTGAATTCAGCAAAACAAAATATTGAATTCAGCAAAAAATCTTGAATTAAGCAAAAAAAAATCTTGAATTAAGCAAAAAAAAAAAAAAAATCTTGAATTCATCAAATAAAAATCTTGAATTCATCAAAAAAAAAAAAATCTTGAATTCAGCAATATCTATCTATCTATCTATCTATCTATCTATCTATCTATCTATCTATCTATCTATCTATCTATCTATCTATCTATCTATCTATCTATCTATCTATCTATCTATCTATCTATCTATCTACTTAAGATGGAACTTGTCAATCCTGGCTTCATGTGCGTCACAATAAACGTCCGTGTGAAACACAACAGCGGAACCAGTTTTTACCAGCACTGAAATAAAGGAAATGGAGCTTCAGTTCAGGCAAAATGGAAATCAAATAATCCAAATAATCACTTAATTGTTTCAGCTGCAAGCTCTAGTATCCTTCCAGTTTGGATCCTATTTGAGATAAAACAGTTACGTGGAACTCATATACACTGTGTAGTTTCCCAGTTACTCATCACTGCTACTGTTGGCTTAGACGCCTCTGATGTTTATTACATAACATGTTCATTTAGTCTGACATTTCAGTAGCGGCTTTCTAACTTTAAAGTTACTAGAAAACGAGGTCACGTTGGTGTAGAGCAGTCTTACCATTCTTAAATGCCAACACCACACTGTGGATTTGTCTTACCGGTGTTCATCTCTGACAACAGTGGGAGACAAGATCAACAGGTAAACATGTCCTCCAGCGTTTCTTCTATCACTGTCACCACATAGGACACTGAGATGGATGGAAACGCACGACTGTGACTGATGACAGAGGGCCGTCATGATGGAGCTGGTTTTAATGTTGATCCACATATTAATGCTGCTGTAGTGTTTTTAATATGACCTGACTGTTCATGTTGGGGAAAACAACATCCAGGTTCTTTAACCCATAAAGACCCAAACAGCCACCGCTGACCAAAACTATACTCATGTAAACTGTTTAATACCTGTTGATCCACAAATCCTATCAATACAAGCAAATAATTGGTGTAAAATACAGTTTGTCGTCTTTTCATGGTCATCAGATATGACCCATTTGGACGTTCAGAGGCTCCGTAGTGAACATGGAAACACCGTCATCTTCTACAACATTGATTCACCAGTAAAACCCATGGAGTTAGATCAATGACAGTGGATGGACACACTTGTTTTATGTTCAGTTAATGATATATATTACTGTAAAAGTCACGTTTTTCTTTAGTTTTCTCTGTTTTTGATATAATAATTCTCAACTTTAACCCTTTCATGCATGAATTATGAGAACCTTAGTTGAGGTTTTTTTTTTTTTTTTTTTTTTTTTTTTTTGAGTGTTTTTATTCCTCCTTAGGCATGAAAAAAAATGAGATTGAGGTTTTTTTTTCCATAGATTTACAAAAATGTCCACTCAGCTACACCATGAATTTTATTCTTGAAGCAAAGAAACATGTATTTAAAACCCAATATCATAAAGTGATATGAAGACAGTGAAATGAAACCATGTTTAATGCAGCTAATCTGATGTTTTCTCACATTTTAACATATTCTAATAGTAGTCATTACTCAATTCATGGAGATAATATGCAAAAAATAACAATTAACAGTTGATTTCCACTCAAGAACCAATCAAGAACAGCAAAGTTACAGTAATGGTATGAATTGCAGTTTATGAGATGATGCATAAGTGTCCACTGTGTTGGCTGATCTGGAACTAAAACAACTAAACCCATGAATATACAATAGAACAGCTGTAGAATAGCTGTCCACTGTAGGGACCACTGTGCATGGAAGGGTTAATCTGAGCTTTTATGAACATCTACATGATCAGTAAATTAAATATAGGAAAATACATGATTTCCACTTAAAAATGTAAAAATACAGAGCATAATTTTAGAATTAATTGTGATAAATCACTTAAAAAAGGTTAAAAATTGATTTGTAGTTACCATGGAAACACCATCATCTTCTACAACACTGATTCACCAGTAAAACCCATGGAGTTGGATCAAGGAGAGTGGATGGAGATTAGGGGTGTAAGAAAATATCGGTTCTGCAATATATCACAATATTTTATTCACCATACTGTATCGATATTAAAATGTACTGTATCGATATTTTTAGGTATTTATTCAAATGCAGATATTGTGGAGGTTAATTTTAATTTTTTGCTTTTCTTTTTGTTTATATCTTATTTATTATTATTTAACACTCTTTTATTAAATAATGTTAGTTCCTTTGTTGGGATTGCACAAAAATGTTATGATTTTAGTTATGAACTAATAGAATATGAACATTTGAACAGGATTTTAAATTGTAATGTCTGTAAAACATAATTTAAGTTTTGACACAGGAACATTTTGTGATATAGCATGAGATTCTGTTCTGATCAAATAAAATGTGTTTAGTATTTGTACATGTATCTGGTGTAATTCCATTCTTCCAGGAAATAATCATTTAAAAAAAGAAATAAAACTAATTTAAAAAATGCCCTTTTAACAGTATTGTGATATATCGTGATATATTGTATCGTGATCTTAGTATTGCGATTTGTATCGTATCACGAGATTCTTGCCAATACATACTCTTAATGGAGATACTTAGTTTATGTTCAGTTAATGATATATTTTACTGAATAAGTCACTTTGTCTTCAGTTTTCTCTATTTTGATATAATAACCTTCAAATTTAAACTGAGCTTTTATGATCAGTGAATTAAAGATAGGAAAATACATGATTTACACTGAAAAAACTCCAACTAAAGAGGATAATATTACAATAAATCACTTAAAAAAAGGTTAAATACAGTGAATAATTGATTTGGGAACTGCCACAAAAGAACCACTGGGTCTTTAATGGTTAATAAAGACTTGAAACATTCAATGTGCTAATGTGGTTTCCATCTAATCTGTCAGTTATGTTGAATTTTAACAGAAAACACCACCATGTTGGTATTTCTGCTACATTGTTTAGCATGACTACAGTGCAGTGTAGGGAAGACAGAAAACAGAGAACAATAAATATAAAGAGGAAAAAAGGAAAATCTGCTCTAAGAATTATATTACAATCATGTTGAAAATTTCACAAATATCAGGGTTTGTACGGGTACTTCAAATCCTTGAAAATGCTTCAGTTTCAATGTTTTATTCACACATTGTTATTCATTTCTGTGAAAAGTGCTTGAATTTTAGTTGAAGTGCTTGAAAGTGCTCACAATTACAACTCTGTGATGTAATTTATTTATTTATTTCCAATATTAACTCTGACAGGTTAGATGTCAAGCCAAAGCTACTTACAAAAAGGGGAAACATTCAGAAAAATAAAACTTTTTGTCAAAAATGAAAATTAGCAGGTGTTCTCAGGTCGGCTCTGGGTATATTTTTATCTCACTCTTTGTCTTGGTGCAAGTGTTTCCCTTTTTTTCTTTGGATTAAACTTTGGGTTCTCCTTTCATTTCTAAACTTTTTGCTCTAATGAAACATCATTTTAGATGTTTACAGCAGAATACAATGAACATCATTGTGATAAAAAGGCAAATACATAATCAGGAGTATCTGTATTTCTGTAGACATGTGTTTTACCCCGGTGATAAGGTGCTGTGCTGGAAAAATTTGACAATGACCCTTAACCCTCCAGTATCCAGGTGCACTTTTTAGGCACACTTTGCACTTCATGTTAAAAAACCTCATATTATTTTTCACAATTTAAATAAGGTTAGAATTCAAAAGTTGCTCATTTTTGCATGATCTTTAAAATTCTGGCCACCAACTAAAATTTGCACATTGTAAGCAAAAGAAAATTACAAGACTAGCATCTGTCTCCCAAGTGTGCCTAAAACGCACTATTTCTTCCATTCTAACCACTGTTTTTGATCCGTAAGCCATTAAGGCGTAAATCCTTCTTTTACTGATATCTGGGCTTCATTTGAGAGGTGAGGGTGTAAATTAATTTATTAATGTTGTTAATGTTGCTGTTAATCATTGACATATGCCAGGCTGCAAAAATCAAACAATATGTAATCCAAATTTTATGTAGTATTTTGAAAAAAAACAAACAAACATATTTTGTGTGTTTTGCATCAAAAAATATAGTGACATCATAATGAAAGGAGATCGTTTAAAAGGTTAAAAAAAAAAAGTAAAATGAATGATTATTTGATATGTATGATTAGGGCTGACCTTGATTTACAAAAATAAAATCAAATTAGAGCAGAAAAATAAATCGCTATATAATATTTAATAGTTTGATTTATAGGTGTGCATTTTACGCACACTTGGTGACAGATGCTAGTATTTTTGAACATTTGACCTAGCGCCAAAAATAATATTACAAATTAACTGATGTTGGAGTTAATCATTGACATATGCCAGGATGAAAAAAAATCAAATAATATGTGATCCACTTTTCATGTAGTATATTGAAAAAAATACATTTTTTGTCTTTTTTGCATCTAAAAAATGGTTTGTTTACATTACAAACACGGCATTTAAAGGGTTAAAAAATGTGACAATTATTGAGTATTTGGTATTTTTATTTACGGCTCAAGTTGATGAAATAGAAAAAAGTGTAAAAGAATTCAAAACAAACTGTATGAAAATTTTTTTCCCATTATTCCACATATGTGCCAAAAAGGCACACTTGGTGCTTAGTAAGGGCCTTGGTGGACGGGATACCGGAGGGTTAAAAGTGCTTGAATTTGACCTTGAAAAATGTGTACGAATCCTGAGATATGTAGCAGGATAATACATACTGATGATGTGGAATGCCTTCAGATCCACTGACATTGTCTTCTACTTTTCTTATTAATGGTGGGCGTATCAATTCTATGGTATCAATATATCGATACTCACACACTAGTCATTTTGAGGATTGATTAATAAAGTATCCATATTAATTCATAAATAAAAAATAAAAGCACCTGTGTCACGTCGCAATCTTATAGGGTAACTTACTTGAAGATTTTGTACCGACATTCACGACACGCAGCATAAAATTGAACTAGTCCATCCATGTCATGTGAACAGAAGCGCGCTGATTCAATACTATACAGACAGTATTTATCATGTGAGATGTCTTTTAGTATGAAGGTAGATTTGTATCTTTTTTTTTTTTTTGTAACTCACTTTTTATTGGTTTTTTTTCTTGTCACTCATTAAACATTTTCCAGTGATACAAAAGGATAGAATTATAAGAAAATATATCAACAAAAATATGAAAATCAAATGTAAAAAAAAAAACCAAGAAAAAACTGCAACTTAAAAAACCCCACAAAAACACACACTAACAAAAAAACAAAAAACAAACCAAAAAAAAGCAAAAATTTGATGTGTATCTTTATTATTCGATCCAAAAAAAGTTGCTTTAATCCCAAAAAAATTTCAACAAAAAATAAAATCACTTCATCCAAAAAACCCTTTTCAATTAAAGAAAAAAAGTGTTTGAATGCCAAAACAAAAAAAAAAAAAACACACAAAAAAAAAACTGAGTACCAAAAAATTGCATTTGAACACTTTTTTTCTTTGATTGAAAAGGTTTTTTGGATTAAAGCAACTTTTTTTGGATTGATGGAATGATAAAGACACAAATCTACTTTCATATATTAAATGTAACATTTGAATAAAAAAAAACAAAACAAAACAAAAACACAGAGTATCAGTATCAGGTATTGAATATATATGCCAAAAAACTCAAAATCAGTATCATATGGTATCATGCAGCACCACTTCTCATCAAGTTCTCCCTCAAACGTCCTTCATAACTGAGAGAACAGATAATGATGAAAAGAAAGTGGATGCATCTGACTGATCTTACAGTTTTTATTTTCTTTTTTTCACAAATCCACACTTTACACATCTTTGTAGGTTTTACAAGTATTTAACCACTGAGCAGTAGTAACAATAGCTTGTGACTAAACCTCTTCCTAAACTCCTCATAAGACCTCCTTCTGCAATTCGTCACCCACAGCAGAGCTGAGCCCAGTGCTGTTCTGAACCCCCTCCAGTAATCAGCAGTATTGAGCATGGATTGTTGGTAGCTTCTTCACTCGACTGTAGAAGAAAACACAACAGCTGTACTAAGCACTTGTTTGGAGACAGTCTGGTTATTTGCAATGCAAAGCTAAATACAGCGCTTGTTGTTTGAGTGTACGCAGCATTTACTTTATAAAATCTATAACAGTGAAGTGGAGCAGAGTGCAGTCAAATGGTGGTAGGTTGGTTGGAGTGGAGTTTCCTGTGCAGCAATACTGTGCATGATAGCCTCTACACCACTCTTTTATAATAAAAAATTTGTAAGCCAAATGTATGAAAATGAAAAAAACAGAGTCCACACATATAAACACTGTAATCTGTAAGTTGATGATGAAGCAATGTATACCTTCTGCATCTAAAGGGACTATTATCAGGGGCACTGCTACCAATTATGGGCCCCATGAAAGCATAGTGGGTGTGGACCTTACAGAAGCTGATTATTGCCGCGTTTCCACTGCCTGGTATCGGCTCGACTCGACTCGGCTCGGCCTTTTTGCGTTTCTATTACGAAAAGGACCTGGAATCTGGTACCTGGTGCTAGTTTTTTGGTATCACCTCCGCCAAGGTTCCAAGCGATATTAAACCGTGACGTATAAACACTGCAGACCACTGATTGGTCAGACAGTTTTCTCTGTGACCCGCCTTTTAAAAAAAAAAACAGATGCGGAAGTGGACAGTAAATATAGGAATACATTAATCCACATGATAACAGCCCAGAACTACACCATGGTCGGTCGAGGAGGTTCAGTCTTTGGTGGCCGACGTAAAAATTCGGACAAGACAACACGCAACAAGCGAGTTTTCAGTAACTCTCTGAACAGATGACACGGAAGTAACACGCCGCATCACTATGACGTCCAAGTACATAAAGTCAGTAGTATCCTGTAATGGAAACAGTCTGCAGGAATACCGAGTTGAGTCGAGCCAAGTTGAGTCTAGCTGGTTCCACATAGTGGAAACATGGCATATCTTCTCAATCTGTCGGACCAGGGGGTGGGGGGTATGGTCCGTAAATGACGTCACTTATGGTACTGTGAAAGCAAATTTGAAACTTAACATAGCTGGAGTAAAACAAAATCCGCATTAACATGCAAGATTTCAAAAACTATTCCAAGGCAGACTGTAGGATTTGTGTAAAAATAAAATGCCTCTGTTACTCCATGGCAATCTTTTAAAATACAGCCAACGCACTGTGACCTCTGGTCTTCATCTGGGCTTTTTTCACCAGTGAGCTACACACCTTTATACAATGACTTTAATGAACTGAAGGAGGGAGGTGTGAAGGAAAGAAAATAAATAAATAAATAAATAAATGTACATACACATACATACATACATACATACATAGACATACATATATAGACACATATATACATACACATACATACATACACACATAAAATAAAGGAAAAATCAAAAGAAAAAAGATAAAAGAAAAAAAACAATAAAAATGTGTTTTTATATATATATCTATATCTATCTATATCTATCTACATATATATATATGAAATAAAACGAATAATAATAATAATAATAATAATAATAATAATAATAATAATAATAATATTTAAAAAAAAAAAAAGAAACTTAACATACTTTCAACGTTGTCCTTCTGACTTCTACACCTCTCTTATACAGTGGATCTTACACAAAATTTTCACAACTTCTACCCCCCCCCCACACACACACACACACACAAATACTGGGCCTCAAGAATTTGTCATGTTTACCCCCCCCCCCCCCCCGGATCGGCACTCCAGACTGTTCTAATCGAGGAAAACACAAGTCACCAATAGTATCTATAGAGACAGAATGTCCATTTCTGACACGTAGCATCAGTTTATTTTAAAAACACAGTATTATTTCATCCACTGAAAAGTAAATACAAGACTTCTGTCCAAAGGTGACAAAACATATAATCAGCTGCAAGGTGTACTGACCATTGGCCCTATATATATCTTTAGTTTATTTTCTTGAAGGGCTTTTACACTTTTCTTCGAGTGTTACCTTTCCTCAAAAAGCAGGTATTTGTAACTAAGTTCTGCCGTCCTTCACAGACTGTGTCATTTCAAAGGTAAATAGGTTAATAAAACCAGTATATTTGTTGTTTATAATCCTTATTTTCTGTCTAACTGCACTTTTTCTGTTTTAAAATCACTTGAAAAGGATTTTTGGATGTTTTTTTGGGAGGTGGAACAGGTTAATTATATTTCAACACATTGCTATATTTTGTGTGTGGTGCTTCATGCAGTGTACATGGGGTAAGGAGAAGTGATTAACACCTCACGACCACCTCACGACCAGCAATCGTGTGTTCGCAAGGAAAACAGAGCTGTTTGAAATCCTGCTCGCTCCTCGTGAGTGTATCGTACTGTCAAAGCAGTGCCACGAGCCCATGGGCCTCAAATTCTCACACTGTGCATGCGCAAATACAATAATAGCCAGCTATTGTAAGCTAATTCTAAGCTTACAGTAGCTGGCTATTGGCCTAGCGCAATTTAGCTTTTGCAGCTTACCTCTAGTTCCCTTTGCTGTAGGACTGACAGCCCATACTGTCCACGTCTGGACAACCAATTCCTGCACCGAACACGTCATCGTCTTTTCTTCTTTTTTGATTCCTCACAGATAATGGCACATATTGCCAAAGCGGCTCGTTGGTTTTTGTTTAGCACTACCATTTCGTGACTCATGCCAATACACAATCGTCTATGCACTTGGGATTCCTTGGTATTTTAATGTTGTATTTCCGGATACAACACTCAAACATGTCGTGCGTCCTCTGATGTATGGTCCTACAGTGTGAGCAGGCAGGTCGCGTACGAGCATCGGTTCGTACAGTGTGAGAACATGAATCGTGAGCCTGACTTTACGAATGATTCGCACAGTTTGAGATGAAGCTGCGTGCAATGATCGAAATAATCGCACAGTGTATGGCCGCCTTTATTGGACATGGTCATCTACCTCATTGTCGGTTGGCATGACAACAGTCTCCCTTTTCTTGCCATAAAACATCTGAGCAGCACTTGCTAAAAAGTAAACACATGCAATAAAATAACTGTTACAAGGTCATAAACGGACAAAAATCACTCATATTCACTATTTACAGCTTCAAAATTTCTATAAAATCTCTCTGAATCACTGTATAATGATATAAACCAACATGCTGCTTGACCTCACTGAGACATGGGATTAGTCCCATACTTACTGTTTGCAGAAATGACCAAAAATAGTCACTTGCTAAATAAAGGGTTTATTCTCCTGTCAGTGCACCTGACAGAGTTGGACGCTGAGAGCCTTCAATAGCGTCTCACTGCGCCTTTTACACAGTGGTTTCTTATGCATGAAAAGTGTGTGACTCATTAGCTGTGGGCTTCATTGTCACCAGACCCCACCTCATTTGAACACAAAGGGTAGACGTTGGAATTGCAGGTTTGACAGAGATCGCCATCGGCATCATCAACACATATAATGAGGGAAATTCTCATGGGACAATGGCGACCATAACAGTTTGCAGATTGTAAAATCAGCACCAGATGCATTTGGGCTTTTATGCTATTACAGTTTATGTTGTTTTTTCCTTTAATTTGTCACCCATCTGAAATGTGCACTAGAAAGGCATGTTTCGTCTTTAATGATATTATTCTACTCTTTAGAGCAGGGGTCTCAAACTCATTTTCTTTCAGGGGCCACATTCAGCCCGATTTGATCTCCAGTGGGCCGGACCATAACATAATAACCTATAAATAATGACAACGCTAAATTTTGTCTTTGTTTAAGCGCAAAAAACCCCATTAAATTATGAAAATACTTTCTTTTATAAACTATTCAAACAAAAAAGATGTGAATAACCTGAAAAAAATGAAATTTCTCAAGAAAAATAAGTGCAATTTTAACAATATTATGCCTTAACTTATCATTTCTACATGTCCATTATGGATCGGATCTACAAAGACACTAAACACTGAGTAACAGGCAGAAAATGGTTAAAATTGTGCTTAATTTTCCTTTAGACATTTCAGGTTGTTCATATTTGTTCAGGTGATTCACATTTTATAGTGACAGGATAGTTTGTAAAAATAAATATTTTCATAATTTAATGTTATATTTTGCACTAAAACAAAGACAAAACTTTGAAGTTGTCATTATTTATAGGCATAATGTTTTGGTTTGGTTTTTTTTTCTCACATCAGAGAAGAAAATATGGAGTCATGTTTTTTTGTAGGTTTTTATGTTGTTATTTGACTGTAGATCATATTGGTCTGTATGTGGAACCTGAACTAAAATGAGTTCCACAGCCTTGACTGTGGAATGTTTGCAGTTTGCAAATTCATCCCACAGGCCACATTGGAACATTTGGCCCCTGGGTCGCATGTTTGAGACCCCTGCTTTAAAGCATAATGCTTTTTTAAACACATATGCACTGACAGTCTTTCTAACAGTACCTCAGTGACTAGTTCATTATGAGAAAAATGAGGGCATTAGTTAATGTTCAAAAACAGTAATCGCAGCTGTGTTCAGGCTGCATTCCATCATGTTATTCATAAAAAAAATTATTATTAAAGAGATGACGTTCAACTC
This sequence comes from Sphaeramia orbicularis, assembly GCF_902148855.1. Classification (NCBI taxonomy): domain Eukaryota; kingdom Metazoa; phylum Chordata; class Actinopteri; order Kurtiformes; family Apogonidae; genus Sphaeramia; species Sphaeramia orbicularis. The sequence goes on along the minus strand of NC_043972.1, from coordinate 40,585,843 downwards.
AAGGAATTCAGATAAAGTATAGGAGTGAAACTAACAGCTTTTTTATTTGGAACCTTTACAGAATTGCACCAGGGCAAATAACACGCCAGTAGGTATTGAGAGTGGGAGCCAAGAGAGCCCTTTACATGAGAGGCGAAATTACATTTTTGTGACATTTATTTCCCTCTGCAGTGTTGCACAAGACTCATTTGATGGTGCTGTGGGGCTTGTTGCTTTCCACTGTAGTAATGTTGGGTCTATTAGAAAAGTCTTTCACTTAACTTGTTGAGAAAAAAAAGCTGGATTGTCAAAGCCACGGTTGTGAATTGCTGCAGGTTTCAGAGACAAGCCACAGTGGGCGGCTTCAAACAGCACTAAATCACCTCGGGGAATCGGCAAAAATCACTTAGTGGAGCTACTTGTTTTACCTTTTAGTGGAGCATTTGTGGTAGAGGTGATAGTCGAAGATTCACACAAGAAACTGAGCAAACCAGCAAGGCCACAAGGACACTGTTATAGTTTATTGTGGTTTTTTTTTTTTTTTTTTTTTTTTTACTAGAATTAATTTAACAGTAGTAATAATAATATTAATAGTATTCCAGGATGATACAACCGAGGCTAAGAGGCAGCTGTGAACACAATGTTTAATGTCATAATAGGGCTTACAAAAGCATTAACAATATGTGAATACAGGGATTTATCTGAATTAGGCCCATTTTTTACTTTCCATGAAATCCATTCACTGCACAAAATGAGAGAAAAAGAGCTGCACAGCTGTAAGGGAAAGCTGTGCCATACTGGCCAAATTTCCAAATGCTCCCAGGCGATGGCTTCTCATTTGGTGGCATCATTAGACCAAGCCCTTCTCGCTCCCGTGGAAGAACAAGTGAGACTAGTCTGCTGGACTGGTCCTAGGGTCAGAGCGCTGCTGTGGGAGCATCTGACTGCAAGACACTGATGAATGTCAGGAGACTGAAGCCCACCAGCCATCTGGCAGACGGCAGACAGTGACGGGATTGTACCATCGATCTGTGTCATGTCTACCGGCATGAGCTGTGGTAAAAGACTGTGGACGTTTTATGACACTTTGACAAAGGGGATGGTAATATTGTTCATAGATATACATACTGTTAATATTGTTCATAGATATACATACTTTCATATATATATATATATATATATATATATATATATATATATATATATATATATATATATATATATATAAAGTGACAAAATTCCTGGGCATTTGTGTGTCCAGTGGATACCGGTTACAAGTTGTTAAAATTTCGTGTAAGATCCGCTGTGTAAGAGAGGAATAGAACCCAGGAGCTGGACATTGAAAGTATGTAAAGTTTCACTTTTGTTTCATGTCAGTGTTAGTTACATTAGTTATGGACCACACCCCCACATATATAACTGCTGAACCCCCCCCCCCCCCCCCCACTCCAACAACAAAAAAAACCCCATCCCTCTCTCTGTTTTTTTGACAGATCGCACCCTGGATGTACATACTGTTAATATTGTTCATAGATGTACATACTTGCCTAGATATTGTTTTCATAGATACATACTTAATGCCATTAAAAATGCGCGGTTCAAACATGTGGTGCAATTTCCAGAAAATGATTTGCTCAGGTGCCTATTTTGTATTTGTTGCTCACGAGATGACAATTACAGTTAACAGCTGTATTTTTTTCATTCCCGACGCATGACATCAGCATTTGTACAAGAGATCTGACTCAATGTCTGACATTAAAGGTTTAGTCCAGAGCCACACTTGATCGGTAACTTTTGGTGTGGTCAATAGCCGATATAAAGACAGCAAAGAAAACACCGAAATATTTTTCTTCAGCTCAAAATGCCACTACTTACAAAACAACACAGAGAATGTGCCATTGGCATGTTACGAGCAGGTCTGAGCCGTGGTGAAGTCGGTCGCCGTCTGCGCTGTCATCACAGTACAATCAGTCGTCTGAGTGATCGGATCAAATCTCTCAGGACAGGATCATGTGACTTGTCAGTTGGATGCCAGAGGTGGACACACCCGATATTGAATGATGACACTTTCTCTATCCGAGTACCTGTATTCAGTGACTGAATAAACATGTTAAGTTGATCACAAATTGTTCACAATTCAAGATTATTCAAGTTTATTTGTCATTTCAGCATATAGAATACACAGAAACGAAACATCGTACTCACGTCCCTGACTGTCAGGAGCATTTAGTAAACAGTATAAATTACTGATAAAATAATAAATTCATTCTCTAATGACCAATGCTTCCCTCTTTAATACCCCAAACCAATTAATTTAATATATCTCCAAATATACATACACACTGTGCCCTTTTAATGGCGCTAAATATAAATGCGCCTAATGAAGAGGTAGTGTCTATTCCACAAAATATAAAGCATTTTCTTTCTTTCTTTCTTTTTTTTTTTTTTTAATGACTGAAACATCTATTTCCCAGTGTTTGAACGCAACAAGTATCTTATGAGTGTAAAATCTTAGCTTGGTAAATATTATTCATGCTTCCAAAAGACATTATTAAATAAAACAAGTATTTAATTTAATGTTATGTGTTATAAATAATTGCTGCTTTTGCAACAATATCCAGCATTTCAGAGAAACAGCTGACAGCTGTTGAACATATGCTAGCCTGAAGTGTGGTTGTTCTCGTCATCAGTGCACAGTCAGTCCCATAATCACCAATAAAAATTAATTTCAATATTCTATTTAACCTTCAGTTAATCAAATACGGTCTCATGAATAGTAATAATATCAAACCAAACCTAAAACGGCATCATTAAAAATATCCAGTTGTTCAACAGCTTGGTAACTGAGTGCTTAAATGCATTAAATTTATCACAAAGAAAAATGCAAATGATGCTAATATCACATGTCTGTGCTTGAAGTAATGGGACTGAAGTGCAAATTACAAAAGCTTATTACAAAATCAGTGTAATGGCTGTTTGCATGAGCGAGAAACCCAGTCCTTTTGTTCCTGGTGTTGGATCGCTGTCATTGTGTTGCTGGATCATTTTGGGCCACATAGGGAGAGGAGGCTTGGAAAGCTGAGATGAAGACATTAGCCTCTCAGCATGGGTGAGTGGACTGAGGGGGAGAATTTAGGAAGAGGAAAATGGATTTTTTATTAACACATATGTTTTTATCTGAAACATCCTTAAAACTTTGAAAAATATGGTGTTGTTTGTGTGTTTCAGATGAATGAGTGCTGTCCCTGTACAGTGATATATAGCAGTAAATGTCACAGTAAACACAACTGTGTGAAAACACTGTTAACAGTAACTGAACATGACTGTGAGTTTTAACAGATTCAGGTTCATCTTATGTAGCCAATATTTTTTTCCATAGACGTAGTCATGTGCAAAATTGTATTGTGTCACTGTCTATATTCTGGATAGCCTATGAAATATTAATCCATTTCCTAACAGGAAACAATGAGATAACTCACTGTTTGAGTGGATTTTGATCTAACTTGACATTTGATGGCAATAAAAACACCTTAAATCTTACATTTTTACTCTAAAATTTGGTTATTTTTCCTAAAATGGCCCAAACTATAAAGAAAAGGCTGAATTATGTATATACCTGTATAGTGTGTTTCCTCTGACCTCTGGTCAGGTGTGTGTTTCCACTGCTAGCCATACTTTCACTTGGTAGGCGGGGCTTAGGACAAATGCATAACATGATGATGATCATACTGGTGCAATGACAACAAACGTGACATAACTTACAGTACCAATAGACGACATGAGCAATAACTACTCATGGCACATGTATCTCATACATATGTTTGCACTTTTTTTAAAACTAGGTTTATATTAAAAATGTTCTTCCCTTGTCATGTAGTACATCTCTAATTGACACGTATCTCTATTGCACTATATAAATATATATATATATATATATATATATATATATATATATATATATATATATATATATATATACACACACACAATTTTTCTTCTTTTAATACAGGGTGACACAAAAAAACGGGAACTTTTTAACAATCCAATAAAACCAAGAGTGATGGAAGAAAAATATTTTATTCATAGTAATTGAAACCTTAAAACATGCCATTTAGAAACAATGATGGAATTTTCATTTTTTTAAAAATTACTTCCTGTAGATGGCGTCCTCCTGTACGAATGCATTCTTGAAATCTGCTGTTGAGATTCTTCATTGACCGCTGCAACATCTCAGCTGGGATACTGTGAATTTCATCCTGAATTCTCTGTTTTAACTCATCCAGAGTTCTTGGTCGAGTCGTGTACACTTTACTCTTGAGATAGCCCCACAAGAAAAAATCACAAACGGACAAATCTGGCGATCGAGGGGGCCAGGGAACGTTACCGAATCTTGAGATCACACGGTTACCAAACAATTCTCGCACAGATGCCAATGGTTACTATGGTCACCCTGTACTTGAACAGGGTGACCATAAAAACGGGAACCATAAAAACGGGACCAAAAAACGGGAATTTTTGAAGTGCGTATTGGCAGACATGAGCAAGTGGCAGCAGTGCGAGACAGTGACCTTGAGCAAGTAAACACACCCCCATTTTAGTAACCATTGGCAGCTGTGCGAGAATTGTTCGGTAACCGTGTGATCTCAAGATTCGGTAATGTTCCCTGGCCCCCTAGATCGCCAGATTTGTCTGTTTGTGATTTTTTTCTTGTGGGGCTATCTAAGAGTAAAGTGTACACGACTCGACCAAGAACTCTGGATGAGTTAAAACAGAGAATTCAGGATGAAATTCACAGTATCCCAGCTGAGATGTTGCAGCGGTCAATGAGGAATCTCAACAGCAGATTTCAAGAATGCATTCGTACAGGAGGACGCCATCTACAGGAAGTAATTTTTAAAAAAATGAAAATTCCATCATTGTTTCTTAAATGGCATGTTTTAAGGTTTCAATTACTATGAATAAAATATTTTTCTTCCATCAGTCTTGGTTTTACTGGATTGTTAAAAAGTTCCCGTTTTTTTGTGTCACCCTGTATATGTGTGTTTTATCCTGTTGAATATTGTTGCACAGTGAACTGTCGCTGGTAGAAACCACCTGTAATTTCGTTGCACAACCTGTGTAATAACAATAAAGCCTATTCTATTCTATTCTATTCTATTCTATTCTATTCTATTCTATTCTATTCTATTCTATTCTTCTGTCACCCAATCAACAGACTGTGACAACTGTCAAGCTCCACCCTTTGGACCTCCAGTGGAAGGCGTGACTAAGACATGGTATGGAACGGGTCGGTTGTTTGGGCCCCTTTCACCATGGAAACAAATAAAATCGTGTACCGTATCATACCACTCAGTGGAAATGCACTATTACACTATTCATGGCGACGTTTCCAAAGTGGACTTTAGGTTTCATTTTCAACAAAATATATGTTCATGCCTCTTGTATGTTTGCACTTAAGTTAAATGAGACATAATATTGTCTGTTTTTTCATAAATGAGATTAAATGTGTCATAATAAGTGGTGTAAAACCTATAAAATATTCTCTCTAACTGCTCTCTGAAATGTTTACGGAGTAACCCTGTTTATATCTCAACTGGATGATATACTGTGAAAGGAGGAACACATTGGACTGAAAATTTAAAATCTTGCTGTCCCATTCTCAACATTGTGTACCTTATTGTAAACATCCGCTGGTATCCCCTAGGGTTTGGTTTGTTTGCTGTAACTTCTAATGGGATGGGATCACCTACAGATGTCATGCTTGTCCTCAATGTGACATTTATTTGCCACGTTCTGCCTATTTTTGTACGTGAACACAGCTGTCCCACATATGCACTATAAATACTATAAATACAGTGCATTAAATTTCATGTGTTGCGAAGCTGAATCATGCAACGCGAGTCAAACCTTGATGAATAATTGTAACGTGTGTACTGCATATTTGGATTTAACCCATAAAGACCTAAACAGCCACTGGTTATCTAAAGCATCGACTGATCTAAAATGTTAAATAACTTCTGATCCACTAAACCTATCAATACATGTAAATAATTGGTGTAAAATACAGTTTGTCATCTTTTCATGGTCATCAGATATGACCCATTTGGACGTTTAGAGGCTCCGTTGTAACCATGGAAACACTGTCATCTTCTACAACACTGATTCACCAGTAAAGCCCATGGAGTTGGATCAGTGGCAGTGGATGGAGACACTTGGTTTATATTCAATTAATGATATATTTTGTTGAAAAGAATCACTTTTTCATCAGTTTTCTCTGTTTCTGATAAATTCACCCTCAGCTTTAATCTAAGCTTTTATGAACATCTGCATGATCAGTAAAATAAATATAAACACCTGATTTACCTGATTGGATTTTGTAATTTAGGTTTGAGGAGCTTCTGGTGACTCTATTGCTGTTTTGTCTCTCAACAAATCGACTGAGTGGTTCAGGTGCTATGTTGTACATGATCCGTAAATAAAATATAGGAAAATACCTGATATTAAATGAAAAAACACAAAATGATGAAGATAATATTACAATAAATGGTGTTTAATCACTTTACAATAGTTAAATATTGAGGAAAATTCATTTGGGAACACAAAAGTAGCACTAGGTTAAATATAGTTACCATGGAAACACTATCATCTTCTACAACTGATTCATCAGTAAAACCCATGGAGTTGGATCAACGACAGTGGATGGAGACGCTTAATTTATGTTCAGTTAATGATATATTTGCTGAAAAAGTCACTTTTTCTTCAGTTTTCTGTGTTTTCGATATAATCTTCATCTTTTATGAACATCTACATGATCAGTAAATTAAATATAGGAAAATACCTGATATTCAGTAAAAAAATAAAAAGCAAAATAAAGAAGATAATATTACAATAAATGGCGTTTAATCATGTTAGAATGGTTGAATATTGAGAAAAATTATTTTGGGAACTGACACAAAAGTAGCACTGGGTATTTACAGGTTAAATATATTTGTGTCACATGTTACTGTGGGGACTGAATAAAGTCAAATATGTTAGATGTTTAATAGGCTCACTATTGGTAACTACTGTTGGTGCCTGTAAACCACTTGTTTTATGTTCAATTAATGCCATGCTTTGTTGAAAAAGTCACTTTTTCTTCAGTTTTCTATGTTTTCGATTTAATAATCTTCAACTTTAAACTAAGCTTTTATGAACATCTACATGATCAGTAAATTAAATATAAGAAAATACCTGATATTCAGTAAAAAAATTTTAAAAAAGTAAAGAAGATAATATTACAATAAATGGTGTTAATCATGTTAGAATGATTGAATATTGAGAAAAAATATTTTGGGAACTGACACAAAAGTAGCACTGGGTGTTTACAGGTTAAATATATTTGTGTCACATGTTACTATGGTGACTGAATAAAGTCAAATATGTTAGATGTTTAATAGGCTCACTATTGGTAACTACTGTTGGTGCCTGTAAACCACTTGTTTTATGTTCAATTAATGCCATGCTTTGTTGAAAAAGTCATTTTTCTTCAGTTTTCTCTGTGTTTGATAAATTCACCCTCAGCTGTAATCTAAGCTTTTACGAACATCCACATGATCAGTAAATGAATGATAAATATGTGATTTTCACTGAAAAAACACAAAATACAGAAGATAATGTTATAAAAAATGGTGATCAATTGCATAAGAAAAGTTAAATAATAGAGATTAAAATATTTTGGAAGTGCCACAAAAGTAGTCTTTATGGGTTCATAACAGAAATGAAGTACAATATTCAGAATTTCCATTTCCTTGATGTAAGAATTGTTGCATTTTAATTAGAATCATATTGAGTCTGTCATATTGTGTCACTATTCTTCTACAGCAGCTCAGAATGGACTTCCTTGTGTCATTTTTTTTTTTTTTTTTTTCTATGACAGGTTTTATCAGCGTTTAGGTACATTAATATCGCCCACTACAGTTAAAAGTGGACAAGAGTTATTACTCATTTAATTAAAATTCCTAGATCGGACTAAGTAAACATTGATTCTACTGAAGGCGTTTCATGTTTTCAGTGGAGGTGAGGTGAAGGAAATTCACTTTGTTGCAAATGGCAATGTCACCACAGCTATTATACACTGAACCTTCACTCATCCATAATTTAGTCATCTGTCATAGTTTGTTTCCTTCATCAGCTCTTGGTGTATTAGTAAAACACATGAGAGTTGTTGTCAGTGTAAGGGAATTAGGTCCCAACAAGCCAAATGTGGGACAAACAGCATGTTGGTGTGGGACAATGTGGGACATGGTATCGATGCCGTAAAGGAGATGTCTTATTTACAGTTGGTCTCCTCAGATTCTACTTTACACTGTAAAAAAGAAAGTTCAATTAGAATGAAGATCAGACTGGTTTTGTTCATTTGGCTTATTTTGTTCAATCATAATAAACAAAATAATTAAGAAGTGGTGCCAGGCACAACAAACCCCGCCCCCTGCACATATTATTCATCCATATTCAATATTTGTTTCATATGAAAATTATATATGTGCTAAGTTTGAAGTAAATTGATGTTTTTATAGACATTTGAAATTTTGCCCATTATAAGTAAATGGGAAAAGAAAAAAGAATTAAAAATTAAACAAAAAAATTCAAAAACAAGTGATCACTTAGATATTCTGTGATGTCTGAAATCAATCTCTATATCTCTGCAATGTTTTAAGTACACTGAGTAAAAATTGTCGTTTTTATAGTGATTTGTAATTTTGCCCATTATAATTAAATGGGAAAAGAAAAAGATTTTAAAAATGTAACAAAAATTAAAAAAAAAAAAAAAAGCTATCAGATATTTCTCAGAGTGATGTTTAAAATTAATCTCTATATCTCTGGAATGTTTTAGGCAAACTGAGTTAAAATTGACGTTTTTATAGTGATTTGAAATTTCGCCCACTTTAAGTAAATGGAGGGGGAAAAAAAAGATGAAAAAAATTAATAAAAAATTTGAACTTTGACCTACTTTTCCCAAAATTAAATGACATCTATTCTGGGTCACTGGCAATCTATAAACCCAATTTAGTATGAATTCAACTGAATAGTTTTGCTGCTACAGTGTTAACAAAGAAACAAACAAACCGAACCAGAAACCACACCCCTTGCCTCCTCTTCGGGGGGTGGGGTAATAAAATAAAATGTAATGAAAAAAGGCAACAAGTAGAGAGACACATTTGGATGTAACCTGACTTTAATCTGGTTAGAGTCATGATTATTCAAAATCCATGTCAATGAACAAACAAGAATGAATGAATAATTGAATGAAAATACTTTGTATTTCTGCACAAAAGAGGCACCGTGGTCATGAATGATCCCCTTCTTATGTTATAATATTAAACTACAGCTAACATGAGTCAGTGTAATATGTGTGAATTAATGATGTACCTACTTAATGGATTATTGGATTTATTTTTGCCTGATGCATACAGTACAAAGTTTTCACCTCAGTGTGTTACAGGGAACACAGTAAGTCCTAGACATGTCTTATAACCTGGAAAAGAGGCGCTCACAGAACTCAGCAATTATGTAGTGATATACACATCGGTGCATTTTCATAAACAGAGTGCTGGCGGCTTTTTGACACATTAAAGTTGTGGCTTTAAGTTTGTTTTGACACAAAAGACAAAACACATCAAATACGCAAAAATTTATTTTTTTTTTTTAAAGGAGAAGGAAAGACCATGGCACAGCCTCTTAAAACTACTAAAATATGGTCACAGGCACATTAAATAATAATAAAAAAAATAAAAAAATAAAAAAACACATTATAGCATCAAGTGGTATGAAGCTGTGAGTGTGTGTCTACTGATCCATCAGTGGGACTTTAAGGTTGTGCGATAGGCTTCATTGTATCCAGTGTGCAATGTTTTTGTTTGTTGTCGTCAATTTTTTTCCTTTTGCCTATTATTATTATTATTATTATTATTATTATTATTATTATTATTATTATTAATAATAATAATAATAATAATAATAATAATAATAATTATTATTATTATTATTATTATTATTATTATTATTATTATAAATTACCTTTATATTGTTATGACTACTATCATTTAATTATAACTTTCATCCTGTGATTTTATATGTCTGTCTGTCTATCTATCTAGCAAGCAAAATAGTTATTTATTATTATTTATTATTAGTACACTATCATTTGTTGTTTTTTACTAGTACTTTCCAATGTGCAACTGCCTGTTTGTTCATTTATTACTATCTTCTTATAATTTTTTTTTTTTAATATTGTACATTCGATGCTGTGTTGATATTAGAACTTCAACTTCCTGAGTGCTATGCCCAATGGATCAATAAAATTCTACCAAATCAAATTGAATCTAATATAATCTAAATTAATGTAATCTAATCTGATCTGATGTAATCTAATCTAAATTAATGCAATCTAATGTAATCTAATTTGATTTAATCTAATCTAATGTCATCTAATCTGATCTAATCTAATGTAATCCAGTCTGATCTAATCTAATGTAATCTAATTTGATTTAACCTAAACTAGTGTAATCTAATTTGATTTATTCTAATCTAATCTAATCTAATCTAATCTAATCTAATCTAATCTAATCCAGGTGTTTGTTAAACAGGGAGTCACACACAACACTGTTAACATTTCGGATCAGACTGTAGTCACTCCGTGTCCATACCAGACTCTAGCGACATCTTGAGGGAGACAAACTAAATCCTGCTTATCTGAGCCACATTTCTCCACCTTCTGTTTACCGTACCCCAGACTTAACCTGCAGGTCAACACGATTACCAGAGTTTCTCCAGAGTTACAGATTTTACACAAGCACAGAAAGCCTTGCAAAAAAAATGACAGACATAGCATCTCTTTGAATACTACACAGAATAAAGATAGAAGTGCGCTACGGCTTTGCGTAATGGATTTTAGAAACAGTGGGAGCCTCAGGCTTCCAGCTGTTAAGGCAAACCTGCAGCAAAAACAACGATGGGAACAGCTGTCTGTGGCTAATGCATTTCTGGCTGTAGACTTTTCATGGGAATTCACTGTGGTAGAAAAAAACCCTGCTGCATTCTGAACAACACACTGAGCAAGTGTTTCATCCAGAAAGCTGCAACCAGCCTCAGTTATTTGTTTCATTCAACACTTCACACACGATCAGAAACTACCACACACAAACCTAACAGATTAAACCATAAAGACCCAAACATCCACTGGTGACCAAAACCGTCAACTGATCTAAACTGTTTAATACCTGTTGATCCACTAATCCTATCAATACATGTAAATAATTGGTGTAAAATACAGTTTATCATCTTTTCATAGTCATTAGATATGACCCATTTGGACGTTCAGAGGCTCTGTAGTTGCCATGGAAACACTGTCATCTTCTACAACTGATTCACCAGTAAAACCCATGGAGTTGGATCAATGACAGTGGATGGAGACGTTTGGTTTATGTTCAGTTATTGTTATATTTTCTGAAAATGTCACTTTTTTTCAGTTTTCTGTGTTTTCAATATAATAATCTTCAACTTTAATCAAAGCTTTCATGAACATCTACATAATCAGTGAATAAAATATAGGAAAATACCTGATATTCAGAGAAAAAAATGCAAAATAAAGAAGATAATATTACAATAAATGGTGTTTAATCACTTTAAAATGGTTAAATATTGAGGAAAATTCTTTTGGGAACTAAAAGTAGCACTGGGTGTTTACGGGTTAAATATATTTGCATCACATGTTACTATGGTGATTGAATAAAGTCAAAGACATCAGATATTTAATAGGCTCACTATTGGTGACTAGTGTTGGTGCCTATAAACCACTTGTTTTATGTTCAATTAATGATATAAATTTTGTTGAAAAAGCCACTTTTTCTTCAGTTTTCCCTGTTTCTGATATAATAAAACATAACTTTAATCTGAGCTTTTATGAACATCTACATAATTAGTAAATTACATATAGGAAAATACCCAATATTCAGTGAAAAAATGAAAAATAAAGATAATATGATAATAAAGAAGATAATAAAGATAATAATGGTGTTTACTCACTTAGAAACTGACACCAAGTAACACTGGGTGTTTGCGGGTTAAATATATTTGTGTCACATGTTACTGTGGTGATTGAATAAAGTCAAATATGTTAAATATTTAATAGGCTCATTATTGGTGACTAGTGTTGGTGCCTGTAAACCACTTTTTTTTGTTATATTAATGATATATTTTGTTGAAAAAGTCACTTTTTTTCAGTTTTCCCTGTTTATGATTTAATAAAACACAACTTTAATCTGAGTTTTTATAAACATCTATATAATTAGTAAATTACATATAGGAAAATACCTGATATTCAGTGAAAAAATGAAAAATAAAGATAATATTACAGTAAATGGTGTTTACTCACTTAGAAACTGACACAAAGTAGCACTGGGTGTTTGCGGGTTAAATGTATTTGTGTCACATGTTACTGTGGTGATTGAATAAAGTCAAAGACGTTAAATGTTTAATAGGCTCACTATTAGCAACTAGGGTTGGTGCCTGTAAACCACTTGTTTTATGTTCGATTAATGATATATTTAGTTGAAAGAGCCACTTTTTTTCCAGTTTTAAAACACAACTTTAATCTAAGCTTTTATGAACATGTACATGATTAGTAAATTAAATATTGGAAAATACCTGATATTCAGAGAAAAAAATGCAAAATAAAGAAGATAATATCACAGTACAGGGTGGGGAAGCAAAATTTACAATGAACATTTAGTTGTTTTTTCTCAGCAGGCACTACGTCATTTGTTTTGAAACCAAACATATATTGATGTCATAATCATACCTAACACTATTATCCATACCTTTTCAGAAACTTTTGCCCATATGAGTAATCAGGAAAGCAAACGTCAAAGAGTGTGTGATTTGCTGAATGCACTCGTCACACCAAAGGAGATTTCAAAAATAGTTGGAGTGTCCATAAAGACTGTTTATAATGGAAAGAAGAGAATGACTATGAGCAAAACTATTACGAGAAAGTCTGGAAGATACTATTAAAGAAGAATGGGAGAAGTTGTCACCCCAATATTTGAGGAACACTTGCGCAAGTTTCAGGAAGCGTGTGAAGGCAGTTATTGAGAAAGGAGGACACATAGAATAAAAACATTTTCTATTATGTCAATTTTCTTGTGGCAAATAAATTCTCATGACTTTCAATAAACTAATTGGTCATACACTGTCTTTCAATCCCTGCCTCAAAATATTGTAAATTTTGCTTCCCCACCCTGTAAATGGTGTTTACTCACTTAGAAACTGACACAAAGTAGCACTGGGTGTTTATGGGTTAAATATATTTGTGTCACATGTCACTGTAGTGATTGAATAAAGTCAAATATGTTAAATATTTAATAGGCTCATTATTGGTAACTAGTGTTGGTGCCTGTAAACCACTTGATTTATGTTCAATTAATGATATATCTTGTTGAAAAAGCCACTTCTTTTTTTCCAGTTTTCCTTGTTTCTGATATAATAAAACACAACTTTAATCTAAGCTTTTATGAACATCTACATGATTAGTAAATTAAATATTGGAAAATACCTGATATTCAGAGAAAAAATGCAAAATAAAGAAGATAATATTACAATAAATGGTGTTTAATCACTTTAAAATGGTTAAATATTGAGGAAAATTATTTTGGGAACTAAAAGTAGCACTGGGTGTTTACAGGTTAAATATATTTGTGTCACATGTTACTATGGTGATTGAACAAAGTCAAAGATATTAGATCTTTAATAGGCTCACTCTTGGAAACTAGTGTTGGTGCCTGTAAACCACTTGTTTTATGTTCAGTTAATGATAGATTTAGTTGAAAAGGTCACTTTTTCTTCAGTTTTCCCTGTTTCTAATACAATAAAACACAACTTTAGTCTGAGCTTTTATAAACATCTACATGATTAGTAAATTACATATAGGAAAATACATGATTTACACTGAAAAAACACAAAATACGGAGGAAAATATTATAATAAATGGTGATAAATCAGGTAAAAATGAATAAATAGATAGAAAAATTCCTTTGGGAACTGCCACAGAAGAAGCACTGGGCCCTTATGGGTTAAAAGAGGCTTTCATGTGCAATAAACATGTAATATTACAAAACTTCCCAGCAAGGATGCAACATTATGTGGAAGGGCATTTTGCTCTGTGCAGATTTAAAGCTTTAAAGCAACAAAAACAACAACAACAACAAAAACATTAGGAAACTCTTCTTGTGGCTCATCAGGCTGGAGGTCTTCTAATGTTCTAAAGTTGCAGTCAGTGTTTTTTTATTCATTATGTAAGAAGTGCAACCGCAGCTTGATTACATTACCTGTGATTATCAGAGAAGCTAATATGCAAATATAATTCTGCTCTCCATCCAGCAGTGACAAGTACTGCCTTGGAGTAACTGCAGAGACAGTCTGAACTACAGTGAACCTCGCAGTCGGGAAGCAGTTAAAAGAAAGCAGCAAAGCACTTTTCTTTCTTTTAAGAGTCATTACATACAAGGATTAGAGGACAAATTCCAGGAAAAAGCATTAGCAATTAGAAGTCCAGCAGCCGTCAAGGTATGTAATTATAGCCAATGTGTGTGATTAGGGTAAAAGGTTCAATAAATTACATTAACATACTTTTAAAATCACAAGGGAGAGTCTACAAGGACCCTAAAAGAGGCAGAATGCATGTATTGATTTCCCTTCCCCCCAATGGAAATTTATTTGGTGGCTGCTGAGCAATGAGGGCCACTGCGGTGTTCAATTTCCTGACACAAACACTTGAAACGCTACAGAGCAAGTGGGTATTCTGCAGAAAACATGGTGTGATTATTTTTCTTTCTTTCTTTTTTTTTTTTTTTAATAAATAGCTTTTTGTCATCTGTTAAATTCTGTATTTTTTAGACTCTTTTCACTCCATATAAAAACCTAAAATGTATTTTAATATCCTGGTTCATTCTGCTTGGATGTTTGTTTGCTGGAGGGCAAACATATTGGTCCGTTCATATGTCTGTTTGTTTGTTTATTGTCTGTTTGTTTGTATACTGTCTGTTTGTTTGTTTCTTTGTCTGTTTGTTCATATATTGTCTGTTTGTCTGTCTGTTTGTATATTGTCTGTTTGTTTGTTTGTATATTGCCTGTTTGTTTGTTTCTTTGTCTGTTCGTATTTTGTCTGTTTGTTTCTTTGTCCGTTTGTTTGTATATTGTCTGTTTGTTTGTTTCTTTGTCTGTTTATTTGTATATTGTCTGTTTGTTTGTTTGTATATTGTCTGTTTGTTTGTTTCTTTGTCTGTTTGTTCATATATTTTCTGTTTGTTTCTTTGTCTGTTTATTTGTATATTGTCGGTTTGTTTGTTTCTTTGTCTGTTTGTTCGTATATTGTCTGTTTGTTTCTTTGTTTGTATATTGTCTGTTTGTTTATTTGTCTGTATATTGTCTGTTTGTTTATTTGTCTGTTTGTTCATATATTGTCTGTTTTTTTGTTTCTTTGTTTGTATATTGTCTGTTTGTTTGTTTCTTTGTCTGTTTGTTCGTATATTGTCTGTTTGTTTCTTTCTTTGTTTGTATATTGTCTGTTTGTTTGTTTCTTTGTCTGTTTGTTCGTATATTGTCTGTTTGTTTGTTTATTTGTCTGTATATTGTCTGTTTGTTTATTTGTCTGTTTGTTCGTATATTGTCTGTTTGTTTGTTTCTTTGTTTGTATATTGTCTGTTTGTTTGTTTCTTTGTCTGTTTATTTGTATATTGTCTGTTTGTTTCTTTGTTTCTTTGTTTGTATATTGTCTGTTTGTTTTCTTTGTGTGTTTGTTTGTATATTGTCTGTTTGTTTGTTTGTATATCAACTATTTGTTTGTTTCTTTGTCTGTATGCGCTCCAGCAGCCATATTTCAAGCATTATTGATGTCCAACCATGACTAAATGATTGTCCATATTCTCTAATCCTTGGGTGTCAAACTCATTTCAGTTTAGGGGCCACATACAGTCTAATATGATCTAAAGGGGACCGGACCAGTAAAAGAATATCAATAATAGGATGAGAACTTATAAATAATGTCAACTCCAAAGTTTTCTCTATGTTTTTGAGTGAAAAAAGTAAAATTCCATTGTGAAAATGTTTACACCTACGAACCGTACTTGAACATAACATGAACAAATATGATCAACCTGAAAATTCTTAAGAAAAAAAGTGCAATGTTAACAATATTACACCTAAGTTGATCATTTATACATGTGCATCACAATTTAAAGATTTAGTAACATGCAGAATATTGTTAAAATTCCACTTACTTCTCTTTAGACATTTCAGGTTGTTCATATTTGTTCAGGTTATTGATATTTTTTTTGTAAAAGGATAGTCTATGAATGTAACTTTTTTTTTTTTCTAATTCTACTTTTCCCATTTGGATGTTCAGAGGCTCCGTAGTTACCGTGGAAACACTGTCATCTTCTACAACATTGATTCACCAGTAAAACCCATGAAGTTGGATCAATGACAGTGGATGGAGACACTCGGTTTATGCTCACTTATTGATGTATTGGCTGAAAAAGTCACTTTTTCTTCAGCTTTCTGTGTTTTCAATATAATAATCTTCAACTTTAATCTAAGCTTTTATGAACATCTACATGATCAGTAAATTAAATTTAGGAAAATACCTTTATATTCAGTGAAAAAAAAACGCAAAATAATGAAGATAATATTACAATAAATGGTGTTAAATCACTTTAGAGTGGTTAAATATTGAAAAAAAATCATTTGGGAACTGACATAAAAGTAGCACTGGGTCTTTGCAGGTTAAATATATTTGTGTAACATGTTATTTTATTGTTTTCTTTTAGTTGTTTTTTTTCTTTTTTACTTCAAAGTTTGAAACAAATTAATTATTTAATAACTGTGGTGACTGAATAAAGTCAAAGATGTTAGATGTTTAATGGGCTCATTATTGGTGACTAGTTTTGGTGCCTATAAACATCAGATCTACAGAAGTCCTGGGTGTGCACTGATGCTTTGCTCATCTTTTTTATGTTATTATGAGATGTTCAGAAATGTGAAGAGAGAATCGATGCAAATGCTGACACGGCTTTTAACACTAAACTGGTTCTGTAATGTAACATCAAGTTTCAGTGATGTAAAGAGTATTTGTCTCATTCTAAAAGGTAATGTACCACCTATCCATAGTTCCAACAAACATTACATGTTTAAAGTGCACTGCTTCATCACTGCCAGTTTTACTAATGCATCTGATCAAGTTTGTTAATGAAGTGCAAACAGTTGATAAACAAGAAAGGAAACAATGATTTATGGGACAGAGTGAGTGAGTTTAAAGGCTGATTAATGTTTCCCTTATGTTTGGGCTAAGCTGGTGTATGCAGCTGAAGCGCTCCAAACACTTCTACATGTCAGAGTATGTGCATGTGTGTGTCTGTTGCAGGGCTGCCTGGCACAGCCTGAAACGCAGCTGTTGGCTTTAATCGACTTTTCGGATAGGGAAGATTTTCCAGTCCAGGGACACACACCTTCAAATCGGCTCAGAAGCTTGCTGGCAGGGATGGGAGCCCCATCTCCATGGTCAAATGGCACCTTTCAACCCGTCTGTTGACGGGCTGGCTGCAGCAAGAGGCTCAGGGTCCAAGGGAAGGGGCTGGCAGCACCGGCATGGCAGTCTTTTACAGTGGAAGAACCTAATTGCACAAGGCATCTCCAAACCCCACGGAACTGGCAGCTGTCCACACCTTTGCTTTGAGCTGGCTTAGAGGAATGCATCACTCGTATGAAAAATATGCTAGAAGCACAAACCAAGGGTTTTCAGAAACTTCACCTGAAGTTTGAATTTGTAAATGATGTGTTTTTCTTCACTCCAACTACAGTTTCCTTTGCTTGGCAACAGAAACACTCAAAGGAACACGTTTCAAATCCCACCTAAAAGGTGCATTACAGTGATAAACAAACTACACACATTATGTAGAAAATGAGATGTTTTTCTTTATCACTATCAGTAGTGCCTGGTGAAATTATTTTTAGGTGGGGCACAGTATCCAAGTCAGTTTTCAGCTGCACTATAAACACATAGGACACACCAAAGCACATGCACCATTGTTTTAAAATATGAATTTAAACTAACTCATAAAGACCCACTGTTACTTTTGTGGCAGCTCCCAAATGAATTATTTTAAATCAATTTTTAACATTTTTTAAGTGATTTATCACAATTAATTCTAATATTACACTCTGTATTTTTTCATTTTTAAGAGGAAATCATGTATTTTCCTGTATTTAATTTACTGATCATGTAGATGTTCATAGAAGCCCAGATTAAAGTTGAGAATTATTATATCAAAAACAGAGAAAACTAAAGAAAAGTGGGACTTTTGTTGTAAGATATATCATTAACTGAACATAAAACAAGTGTCTCCATCCACTGTCATTGATCCAACTCCATGAGTTTTACTGGTGAATCAATGTTGTAGAAGATGACAGTGTTTCCACGGTAACTACGGAGCCTCTGAACGTCCAAATGCGTCATATCTGATGACCATGAAAAGATGAAAATCTGCATTTTATGCCAATTATTTACATGTATTGAAAGGATTAATGGATCAACAGGTATTAAGCATTTTATATCAGTAAATTATCTTTGGTCACCAGTGAATGTTTGGGTCTTTTTGGGTTAAAATAAAAATACACTGTATGTGTTTTCAGTCCTGTATCTTTTATATCTAAATTTCACTCGTCTATCCTTCAAACATGAACATTTTTCTTTGACTCTATTGTTAAAGTCAAACATGTCCCTGACAACTGTCTTTTCCACTGATAATATGGACAACGCATGCAGACCAGGGGTGGAGGTAGTACAGGTAGATCACACGGCATTAAAAAAAAAGAGAAAATCAACATAAGGGTTAGAACATATCACTGTGTTGTGGAAGTTTTTATGACCGCAGGTGGGAGACATCTGTGGTCTATTTGACGTTCTTCCACAGCTGTGCTCTGGAAGTAGAATTTATGTCTCTGTACTCCCATTTATGTAAGGGAGCTTCATCGAGTAACGGTCACTCAGGGTCAAAGTCGGAGACTGGGCAGAATTCAAGTTGCACTAAGTGTTTACTATAGTACAAAATAAACACTGAGTTGAAATCTGCAGAGACACCTGACGTTTTCACTCTGGGAGACCACTTTTATATTGTAAAAAGTAGGTTGGGTTTCAGCTATAAACCATACTCCTTTTTCCTTTTTTATCATATTTTGAACATTATTCTAGTCATGTTGGAAGCCCTCCTTCTGGGCTTTGTCCCCGAAAGGGTAAGTTTTTACATGTGTCCACGGCCGTTGATCAGGGGTGTTAAGCTACACAGCTGTGGGGGGGCCCAAGGAAGAGGGTGGCCCATGGGGAGTTAAGATTTTTTTTTTTTTTAAGTATTTTTTTCCCTGTTGTTCGACTAAATTACATGATAAATATTGACCTATATGCAAGCTTCACGCATTAGATTTTATAAACTGGTATATTATTGTATTCCAAAAAAGTAAATACTGCTGTCACTATTCTGTGAACACCCCTTGAGAAAAGTGCAAAATGGTTCACTCCACACAGAGTTTGAGAAACGCACCTTGCTTGTTAGGCTATTCTCTCCATTGAAAGCACATTGGCAAGAGCATTGGACTTTAAAGACCCCATCAGGGATTTTGCCGGCAAGAAGACCCATCAGTGGGCATTTTCTGTAGAGTAAACTGGAATGTATAGAACTGTGCTATTTTTATTTTTGGAATACTTTTTCAAATCTGTTTGTTTTTGCCTTTTTTTGTATCTTTACAGGAAAACGACAACTGAGTCATGTTTTGTTTGGTTACCTTTTATGACATATTATGATAGGCTACTGAAAAATTTGGCCCATTCTCGTTCACTCAGGAAATATAATGGGTAAATACTAGGGATGTCCCGATCACATTTTTTTGCCCCCGAGTCCGAGTCATTTGATTTTGAGTATCTGCCGATACCGAGTCCCGATCCTATGAATGGCCAGCAGAGCTGTGTTGGTAAAGTAGTGACGAGAAGGCAGCTCATACCGTGGCTCCAGGTGCTCCAGGAGATGGCGAAATCCGACGTTTGTAACCACACACAGCGGCTGGTCATCCAATGCGATAAATTCAGCTATCTTGGCTGTGATCTTTTTAGCCTTTTCGCTGTCCGCAGGCAATTTCTCTTTATTTTTCAATGTCTCTTTCTGTGTCGGCTGGTTCAGTGTCTTTGACTGAGTTGCCACAGTGAACTCAGAGTATTGGGCAGGGTGTTTGTTTTTCAGGTGGTGTATCATATTCGTAGTGTTGAATGCAGCTCTGTCCTTTCCGCCATGCGAAATGCCCAATTTGCACACATTACAAGTGGCTGTTGCACTGCCTTTGCTGTCCAGTTTAAAATACCTCCAAACTGCAGACATTTTCTCTGTCCCGAGGTGACACGCTTGCCCTGCGTTAGCCTACTAACTACCGGCTCACGACTATTACGTTGTCTGAATTCCCCGCCTGATATTGATATTGTGGAACTCATTAAAATTAAAACTAAGCCATTGTCATTCCGTTTGGCAATCTCTTTGTACCTCAGGATGAATTTAAAACGTGAACATGGCCACGCTTGTTGTTTTATAAGGTTAAATCCGATTATTTTCACCCGATTCCGATCATTTGAAAATCACGTGATCGACCCCGATTTCCGATCACGTGATCGGATCGGGACATCCCTAGTAAATACAGTCTTGCGCGGTTGTGTTTTCTTATACAGTAGCTTAAGCAGACTTGCGAATTATGGTTAAATCATAATGATAGCCCTGTGATATAGCCAGTGTGATATAGATTGTGTTGGTGGCAGATGGGTGGACGTGTGTGTATGTCAGGGAGGGCATCAGGACTTTTTGTGTATGGGCCCAGAATTTGGTGCTACGGCCCTGCATGTGTCTGTATGGATTGGACAGCATATATACATATGCAACTATTTCCCAGTATTAGTTTATCATATATGAATATGGAACTTTTTCCCAGAATGTCCACTCACATGTTCTGTTTTGTTCACCACGTTTTCAAAACTTTCCATGGGCACACGTGTCTTTTTTTTTTGTTTTTTGGAGTGGTTCTCCCAGGAAAAAAAAAAGTCAGCTACTCTGGTACAATCTTCACATTACACTAAGAATAACTTCTGGTATGCAAATGAAAACAGGTTGAATACTTTTGATTAAGGGTGTTTCCACACAGCGTACTGGAGTCCATACCGTACTTGGATACGTTCACACCTTTCCCACAGTTCACTCTTGCGTACCATGGCTCGTGCTTGAGTATAAATGGGTGCTATAGGGCTGAAACAGTGGGCGGCGGTGTGGAAGGAATTCTGCCGCTATCCTGCGAATGAGGAAGTCAGAAGAAGACAAACTCTTACCTATCTGTTATCCTGTTTGAGGCAAAGAGAAGCAGAGTGACCTTCGTTCTCGCTGGTATATCACTGAGTGGTTTGGTCGATAAGGCGAGCCCAGGCCACGCGGATCTGAGGCTTTTTCAGGAGACAACAGGAGCACCGTCTATGGTCACGTGGTGATTAACACACTTCCGTTGTCGTAATGGTGATTAGGTCACTTCCGGATCATATTCACACGGCAACGTACCGGGCTGGAGTACGGGCAGTCCAGACCCAGGACTACCTTCTCAACTGGACTCGAGCACGGAACGGTTGCATTCATGTGGATAAAATTAAGCGGACTTTGGGGTCCAATGTACTTGGAGACTCGAGTACGCTGTGTGAAAACACCCTAAAATACTGGTTTCCAGGACACCACAACTGATATCACTCTTAACGGGAATCAGTCCAGCACCTCCACACACCAAAGTCCATTGTGCCATCCAACTGTTTACTCAACGCTCAGTAGTTTTATTTACGAACCTATTTGCTGATTCCATTTCTGAGGATGGTCTTGATTCTATTCGTTTTCTCCTGTGGAATGTGCTAAGGCTCTCCTATCTCTTGTATTGGAGGAGGTGATTCCTATCATCTTCTTCTTCATGTTCTTCATGTCTTCTGTTGACAAGCCACCATTGATCTCTATGCTAATAATTACTTTAACGAAGGCATTTGAACATATATTAAACCTAAATGTTAATATTTCAACAGTCTAGTGCTATCTATTATGTTACTGCCAACGAAGCACACCTTTTCCAGGAAAATAAAGCTATGTCGTGCCCTTGGCGTTTTTGATTGTGTGTGAAAACTGAGTACGTCGACTCTTCAACCGCTTCACCCTCTGTTGTCCATCTTCCAGCTGTCTGGTATGTGCGCTGTGCTGCTCCTGTTAACTGCTCGGAATAGCAGTTTAAGTGGAGTGTCAGAGCCCACAGCAAAATGGTTGCCATTCTTCAGGAGGAAAGCATGTGGCACATAGCATCATTAAGTGGATGAGACCCTCAAGGTGATGTAGGCAGTCTGCATGATACTCTTTTGTACCATCAATTCTGCTTATGGAACCTTTTACCTCCAATGGCTCCGTAATCTATTTTTAATATTTGCAGCATAAGTGCACTCACAGACATTCTTCAAGGAAATGCATGATTTTTACCATTACTCACTAAAAGAAAAAGAAAAAAAAAAGACATACACAATGTTCTTTTCAAGGTAGTGCAGTAGACAGAGGAATAAAGGTATGCATCAGATTTCAAAGACCTTCCACTTTATTCACTGTATTCGCTCTCATAGATACAATCGGAGATACTTTCAAAAAAACACATGCAAATGATGGAAAAAAAAATATTGTCTGGGTATTGGTTCTTTAATGTGAGATATGAGATGAGATTACCCAATTGCAAGTGACAGTTATTTTCTCAATTTCTAGACTGACTGCTACAATAATGACTTAATGTCCGTGAGTTGCCTTGACAAAAAGATAGCTGATCTCAGATAGGGTTATTTCAGAAAATAAGCATTGTCAAAAATAAAAGTTATGTTCCTCATGTGTTACGATCTATAAGATAATCCTCACAATTAAAAGACGACCACTTTTATGAGGTTTGAAGCGTAAATGCTGACGTTAAAAATGAACATTTAAATACAACATGTCACCACAAGCTTCCAACTTGTGATTTTTGATATCAGAAAAGTGGTGTTGAGGTACACTCAAACAATTAAAAGTGGAAATTACAGGCCTGGATAAAAAAAATAATAATAATGAAGTTCTGGTGCGTTGTCATGTACTTTACTACCAGCATCCTTTAAAACAATCTAGCTATTTTCTACACTTCGTTAATCTAGATTGCTGTCCTTAAGTATCAATTTCTGATTTCAGCCACTGCAGGTGTGTGTGTTACTGAAAGAAAAATATACAAGTGCAACACAGTCTATGTTCACACCAAAGCTCTGTTAAAGACTAAATGATTTCAATCCAGTGAAATACTATGAGGCTTTTATTTTGTAACAGTTAAGGAAGAGCTGCATTTGTAGAAAAGAGCATTGTTATATTATTTTTACTTATTAAACAGAGGAAATAAGAAATAGGCCTGACTGATGCAACGCTCCTTTGGGTAAAGGCCAGGTACCTTCTACAGCTGAGGTTCATGGACCACTGTTAGAGGAAATACATCCTGATATTGTATAGGTTTGTCTAAATTATAGACTACATTCTGTTCTAATTATTTGAAGATTCCAGATTAAAGATTCAGGAATGTTTCATTGATGAATGATTCAAGGCCAACACCTGTATCCACCTCCATCTTACTGAAAAATGACGTTACTTTGCACATTACAGTTTATTTTTGCACCTTCCTATTTAATCCTGTTTATCCACGTTTTCTACAGTTCTCATTTTATTCTTCTAATTTATAATGTGTAGTGTATTTGCTCTTGTATTCAATTTTTATCCCGCCCCCCAAAAGTTCAGTTTGTTTGTTTATTTGTTTGTTTGTTAACACTCTAGCAGCAAAACTATTGGTTGAATTCATACCAAATTGGGTTTATAGATTGCTAGTGACCCAGAACAGATCTAATTACATTTTGGGAAAAGTAGGTCAAAGTTCAAATTTTTATGATTTTTTTTTAAAATCTTTTTTTCCCATTTACTTATAATGGGCAAAATTTCAAATATCTGTAGCAGCAAACTATTTATTGAACTCATAGCAAATTGTGTTTATAGATTGCCAATGACCCAGAATAGATGTCTTTACAATTTGGGAAAAGTAGGTCAAAGTTCAAGGTTTAAGGTTCAAGGTGACTATTTATACCCGTGGGTAGATTTGTTTTGCAGCAAGCTCTCACTCACTGCCGGTCGCTGCGTGTGCATGCGCCCAACACAAATCCTTCGAAAGAATTACAGTGAAGATAATGCAAGCACATACATCACATACATACGACATTATAAACACAGTACACGTGGTCACGTGATGGAACTTTTTCAATAGATTTGGTTGTGGGAGGGGTACAGGAAGAGAAGAATGTTGTGAGGCAGATGGAGATTGGGGGGGTTAAAGGCTTGTATGTGGTGAGTCCTTGAAAGTCTAGTTGTGTCTGTTAAATAAGAGACTCAGACTTCTGTCCTTATTAGTTCATTCAGTCCTGAGTCTTGACCTTGGAGGGATGATCAAAGTTCAAATTTGTAATGAATTATTAAAATCTTTTTGATTTCTCCCATTTTCTTGTAATAGGCAAAATTTCAAATGTCTATAAAAACATAAATTTTGTTTCAATTTACTTCAAACTTGGTACATATATAGAGGCAATTGATATGCTGACATCAGTACACACATAGACATGATGGCATCAGCTGGATCGATGCCAAAATAAGCTACAATGCGTGCAAAGGGCAGGTTTGTTGTGCCTGGAACCACTTGTATATTTATATTCTATTTTTACTGTTGTCATGCTGCTGCTGCAGTACACTTTCCCAGTTTGGGGTCTCTCTATCTATGTATCTATCTATTAGCATTATGTGTACACAACCAAACACAGGTAGTTCTCGGCTAAGAAGGTGTAAACTTAAATACTTAGACATATTAACCCTTTCATGCATAGTGGTCACTACAGTGGACAGCTATTCTACAGCTGTTTTCTTGTATATTCATGGATATATATTTATATGTATATACATGGATTTTGTTGTTCTTTTTGTTTTGTTTTTGTTTTGTTTTTTTACACATATCTTTATTAAAGTTTTAAGACACTACATATCTTTTCTGACATGAATTAGTAACATTATGTAGATCTCTCCTGAGGATAAACCCCCAGAATCACAAGTCCTCCCCATAGTTTTCACACAATTTATCAGTAAATACATGTTTCTGTGTGTCAAAAATTAAACATGTGGTGTCCAGCTGAGTGGACATGTTTGCAACTTCATGAAAAATAGGTTCATAAGAATTTTTTTTTTCATTTTTTTTTTTTTAATGTATTTTAAAAACATTTTTCAATTATTTTTATTTTATTTATTTATTTTTATTTATTTTTCAGAAGATAATTTTCAATCGCATTATTTTTTTTCATGCCTAAAGAGGAATAAAAACACTCAGGAAAAAAATTTTGATTAAGGTTCTCATAACTCGTGCATGAAAGGGTTAAATGAAAACAGTATGAGTACACAATATAAAACACACTATAAGAATATTTACAACATATGAAGAAAAAAAAAAGAAATGTAAAAAATCTGTACAGTGGAATGTTATACTTGTGCATTATTGGATATTGAATGGGATCTAAATACAATTTTCAGCAGCAGCCAGGCTATAATCTTTTTCAAAGATCTGCTAAATAATCACAATGAGGAACTGGTTGATTCATTCGTAACATGTGGAAGTACAGGCACTGAGTCCTATCTCCTGTTTCTGGTTCTACGTACCATTCTGGTCTGCACTTGTATTTTTAATATTTAGCCAACTTAGTTTGTGCAGTGCTATTCACCCGATGTCCCCTTTCCCCACTCCCCTCCGGGGGAGTGGCTACTTTTTCAGTTGTAACCACTTGGGAGCCAATGATGGCAGGATCTGCGCTGACCCATCTGTGTCCTGCCCTGTCCTGTGTCCTGACCCCCTCCCCCACCTGTCCTGGATGGACGTCCTCGGCCTCACCACTGTGGATGGGCCTCCTCGCCCCTGCCTGTCTCATCCAGCGGGATGGACCCCCCATGTGTCCACCCTACTGCATCCTTGTAGACTAGAACTACATCTGCAAATGGACGTCCATCAGTCCTGGTGCATCTATAGCCTGTCCGTCCATGGGAGTGGATCTCTCCTTCACTGTGGTTCTCCCCGAGGTTTCTCCCTTTTCCCACTGGGTTTTGAGTTTTTCCTTGCCGAGAAGGAGGGTCTAAGGACGGGGGATGCCCTGGACACTACTCATTTTCTTGCTGTTCATTCGACTGTTGTTTACTCTAACTGACTCTGTAAAGCCCTTTGAGATAACCTTGTTGTGATATTGGGCTATACAAATAAAGTTGAATTGAATTGAATTGAATTGAATGTCGGATTAGTTTTTCCTTCCACTTACAGCCCTTAAACCTTTGAGCCTCATGTAAATAATCTTAATGCTACTTGGCACAATACCTTTACAATCACGGTCCAAGGTAAATATTCCCACAAACTCTTTACAGTTTTCTTTAACATACTGCAGCATCCGTCTGAATTATTGTATGAGGTATTTAAAGAATGCTTTCTCAGTGTCAGACCACATGACCTTGTTCTGATTCACTTTCTCTCACACGCACATAAAACTAGAAAAAATATATTTTACGGTAGATGGTAACAAATCTCTGAGTTTTAGCATATGTTAAAGCTTTGCAGGTGTAGAATGACACTGATGATACAATAAAAATGCTGTTTTTCACAATTAACCTACTCTGTAACCTGCCCTGTTATTCCTGTGTATTGCATGTCTCTATTGTATCGTATATAAAGATGGATGAGACTGGTTCTTCCCATAAAATAAACATGAATCCTCTTACTACAGGATGTGTCAAGTTTCCTATGTGAAGCAATTTGGGTGAACTACAGATAAGTAGATACGATAGTTTCCCAACAACTAGTTTGTTTACTCTACACTTCTGATGGGTTCTTGACAGTGAGGAGTCATTACAGCTGTCAATCACCAGCTTCTACACCAGTTTTTATCCACTTCAATAAGTAGTTTTAAACCAATGGATGAGAATTATGACTACTTGAAGACAAATGTGATGATGAAATGTATCTCAAAAGACAGAAATCCCCTTTTGTTCCTGTAACTTTCATAGAGAGCTGAGGTACACTGAACCCCACGGAACCTAATATTGGCAAAAAAAAGAATCCTGTGCAGTCATTTTCACATATATTTGTCTATTTAAAATGTTATTTCACTAGTCAAGAAAGTTGTGGTATAGTGGTATACGGAATAAAAAAAAAAACACGTTAATTAACAATGGATTACATAATTTGTTGGCATATATTATATCGTTCTTCGACACTTTTAACCAAACAAACAGGTTAACTTCTGTCCCCGGGTGGGTTTCTTTAATTTAATGTTTTTATGCTTTTATGTTTTTATGTGACAGGTAGAAAACACATCTTGTCTTTTAAGTCTACCTCTTTTTAATCTAAGTTATTCACAGCTACTTATACTCTGGATTTATTTATTTATTGTGTGTTGATGTGGTATGGCTGTGTCTGTGGAGCGGTGACCACATTTTGTATTTTGAATTTCCCCTAGGGGATTAATAAAGTAAATCTATCTATCTATCTATCTATCTATCTATCTATCTATCTATCTATCTATCTATCTATCTATCTATCTATCCATCCATCCATCCATCCATCCATCCATCCATCCATCCATCCATCCATCCATCCATCCATCCATCCATCCATCCATCCATCCATCCATCCATCCATCTAATCTAATCTAATCTAATCTACAGGGTGGGGAAGCAAAATTTACAATGAACATTTAGTTGTTTTTTCTCAGCAGGCACTAAGTCAATTGTTTTGAAACCAAACATATATTGATGTCATAATCATACCTAACACTATTATCCATACCTTTTCAGAAACTTTTGCCCATATGAGTAATCAGGAAAGCAAATGTCAAAGAGTGTGTGATTTGCTGAATGCACTCGTCACACCAAAGGAGATTTCAAAAATAGTTGGAGTGTCCATAAAGACTGTTTATAATGTAAAGAAGAGAATGACTATGAGCAAAACTATTACGAGAAAGTCTGGAAGATACTATTAAAGAAGAATGGGAGAAGTTGTCACCTGAATATTTGAGGAACACTTGCGCAAGTTTCAGGAAGCGTGTGAAGGCAGTTATTGAGAAAGAAGGAGGACACATAGAATAAAAACATTTTCTATTATGTCAATTTTCTTGTGGCAAATAAATTCTCATGACTTTCAATAAACTAATTGGTCATACACTGTCTTTCAATCCCTGCCTCAAAATATTGTAAATTTTGCTTCCCCACCCTGTATCTATCTATCTGTCTATCTATCTACAATTCGACGTGTTCACTGCACATGAACAGTCTGAGCTCCGTGGATGCACTGTGGCACGAGCGCCACAGATGAGTACTGTAATGTCTGTATCTGAATCTGACAGACTCAGAAGGGAGGTGATGACGTGTGGTTTCTGAACGTGTACTTTTTACTTTATCAACTGCATAGAATACCTCCGTACATACCGGAGATACTTCCTTAAACAGTGACATACATATCGAACAATGCATCCCATACTATCTTGTCCAAGTGTCTCTTTAAGTGACAGAACCTTCTTCTGTTTTACCTTCATTACAAATACATTACATTACAAATTGATTCGATGATGGAGATAGAAGTTGAATGTTAGAAACATGCAGAGAAACGACTTTGGAAACGAAGTCTGAACTTTTCACCAGACTGAATGTGAGGCACATGTTGTGAAATTGCACAGAAGCCACTTGGTGAAAAGTTGTGGACTTATTTGATAAATAAATAATCGAGCTCATTGAATTGTAGTGCTTTTTTTTTAATCAGAATGAATTTGTTGAATCAGAATGGGCTCAATTGCTTTGTATCGTGTATCTGTATCGTATTGGGTGTGAGTCGTATCATATTGCATCACGACATGCCCCACAAGTATCTTTAATATATCGTCACAGAGATGTGCTGTATCGAGATGTGTGTTGTACCAACCTTACAACTAAGATTCCCAACCCTAACACACACACGCACGGAGGCCACTTGGCTTTTATAATATAGATCAGGGATGTCAAACTCATTTTTGTTCAGGGGCCACATACAACCTAGTATGATATAAAGCGGGCCGTACCAGTAAAATAATATAAACAAGAAAAGCACTTGGAGAGCGCAGACCTCTGCCAAGACAGATCTGCCCCCCCCCCCCCGATCACCACCAAAATTTAATAATTTCCTCCTTGTGCCAGTATCAACATTTCCTAAAAATTTCATGGAAATCCATCTGTAACTTTTTGAGTGATCCTCCTAACAAACAACCACGCAAACAAACACGCAAACACACAAAACAAAGCGATCACAATAGGTAACAGAAAAGCACTCGGAGAGCGCAGACCTCCGCCAAGGCCGATCAGTGGGGCCCCCCACCCAAGATCACCACCAAAATTTAATCATTTCTTCCTTGTGCCAGTATCAATATTTCCTGAAAATTTCATGAAAATCCCTCCATAACTTTTTGAGTTATCTTGCTAACAAACAAACACGCACGCACACAAAGCAAAGCAATCACAATATCTCCTGGCGGTGGTAATAATAGGCTAAGAACTTATTAATAACATCAACTCCAAAGTTGTCTATGTTTTTGAGTGAAAAATAAATGAATTTCCGTAATGAAAATGTTTACATCTACGAACTGTACTTGAACATAACATGATCAAATATGAACAATCTGAAAAATAAGTGCAATTTTAACAATATTACGCCTTAATTATCATTTTTATCACAACTTACAGATCACAGTGGATCTTCAAATACACAAAACATTCAGTAACAGGCAGAATATTGGCACAATTCCACATACTTCTCTTAAGACATTTTAGGTTGTTCACATTTTTTGTAAAAGGCTAGTCTGTAAATGTATGAATTTTTGTGTAATTTTATTTTTTATTTATTTAATTTTACACTAAAACAAAGAGAAAAAAAAAGCTTTTTTCATTATTTATAGGTTATTATGATAGTACTCTACTGGTCTGACCCACTTTAGATTGAATTGACCTAGAAGGAATTTAACATCCTTGATTGCTAATGTCTTCAGTGTAATATTTGTATTTCACAAATTCATCCCACGGGCCGGATTGGACCCTTTGGCTCCCGGGCTGCATGTTTGACGCCTGTGATACAGATAATTATGAACATCGTGCTAGTAGCTCTACCTAAACTCTGCACACTGGACCTTTAATAAAATCCATCATTTGCCTTTCTTAAGCTATGATCTGAAATGTTTTTTTTTTGTCCGTGCACACATTCCACATCCTTTTCCAGATGCGTTTTTCAATGTAATTGAGTTTTAATTGTTCTGTGAATAAAGTGAACTGAATCTAAATCGAACATGAATCTGTCTGATATAATTACCTGTGCGTATTATTGTATAACCTAATAGAAATGTCAGCAAGCAAACGTGTGAGCACCACAGTGATCACCAAATGAACCAGACAATGTGATGAAGTTCCTGAACACCTCGCTGCTCACTATTATCACATACCTTTGCCTCTCTCCTCCCTCTAATCAGAGCTCTTGACTGAGTGCAGATGTCATTATTATTAATCTGTTGAGACGAGCCTCTGATGATTGATGAGAGGCACCTCCTAATCAATGGTGAATGCATGATAAGTGTTTACTGTGAAGATTACTGCAGCGGTGAATCAGGTGAAGTGGCTCTAGTCCTCATTATACCACCAAAACACCACCAGAAAATAACTCGGTGGCACTTAAATGTGATCTTTAATCAGGGATTACCTGCCACTTGACATTATTTTCAAGGATATTTTTTACCCTGCCAGATTTTTCCGTGTCCCAGATGAGAAAATCAAAGTAATTTTCCCTGGCTTTCATAGAAATACATCATCATTTGGATGCATGAGCAATACTATTTTTCCAAGAATGTCTGTGATGGATGCCATTCAACCATTTGGTGTCCAAACTTTTAATTGCGACTTTATGCAATTTTTTATTTGGACCCCACTGATAACGGAACCTTCTGTTACATTTGCTTGTCATGGTTAATGTCCAATTTCTGCTTGAACAGTATTTCAGTCAGTTTTGTGTTCACTGAATCTTGGAAACACAAGACCTTAGTACTGCAGAAAAAAAAAAAAAAAAAGGAAATGGCAAACGGTGTCTCCATAAATCTCAGCAAGAGCTTTCAAAGTCTGACATTCCTTGCTAAGGGCTCCGAGCAGGAAACCCACAAAGCACAAGCAAATGCTGGACCTGAATGCAAATACCTTTTGTATAAAAAAAAAAAAAATAGCACTCGAGCTTGTTTGGAACTGCTTAAGACCCTTTGAGGATGAATGAGTAAGAGGTGGATTTTTGGGAGAGATTGTCTTGGTAAAGCCTCCGTCAATCACTCTCCTGGGAGAATGGTTGGACGGGAAGAGGGAGACTAGCTGGCACACAGATATGCTCTTTGTTTCAGCTGTAACAGGAAAACCACCAAACCAACTGGCAAAAACCAAGTCGTGTGTTGGCTAATCATTATCAAACAATCACAACTAAAAACTAATTTAAAAGTTCAGGCTGTGAATAAAATCATTCTCTAAGAGACTGAAAATGATTGTATTTTATTTTATTTTCTTATGTTCTTTCATTTTTGCATATTTAAGGAAATATTTTTTGTCGTATCAACTCTACAAATCTCACTGAAATCATTATACATTACTTAACTGTTTATTGGTCATTCATAGAAATACTCTCAAATTCAAAATTTCAACCTTAGTGTGTTATTGGAGGACAGGACTATAGAAGGGTAATAATAATAATAATAATAATAATAATAATAATAATAATAATAATAATAATAATAATAATAATAAATTGCATTTGTAAAGCACTTTTCATTCAAAAGAATCTCAAAGTGCTATAGAGAGAAGACAGTCCAATAAAAAAATAAAACACTGCATCAGGAATAATAGTGAATAAAGAAGTGAATAAAACAAAACAGAAAAAGTGCATATGTAGGTGTTCTTGAAAAAGAACCGCTGAACATGTGCAGTACAGGTCATGTTAGAGGGAATGGTTTGTTTTAGTTTGAGAAATGTTAAATATATTTATTTCTAAATTATTTACCTTGCCCCCACACACTTTGTCAAGTTTTATGTTGTTGTGTGTCACTTGTGATGTTGAGAAATAAATATTCAGAATTCAGAAGTTTTCACTCTTTTTTTTTTATAGACAAATTTACTTTAATCACCACACGTACACACAAAAAGAACCGAAAACAGGTACCATTGTATTGAGTATCGGTAACATATCAGTTTAAATGTGAAAGGTACCTATCCCTAGACATGACAAGACTTAATTACTTTTGTGAAATTTTTCTAAATGTTTTAATGTTTTGTAGAAAATCAAGGTTAATGAAGTTACCATATTTGGTTCTTTACCCATAAGTAACCACAAAAAAAAAAAAAAAAAAAAAAAAAAAAAAAAATCCAAGAAATATATTTATATAAAATATAAGAAAAAAACATGTAAAGTGAAAGGAACATGTATTTTAGAACATTAGGACATCACTTTTAGAACATTAAGTGCTGTTAAGTGCTACACATTATCCCTTTGAACATCATTACTTACATGAGTACAGTGTTTTTCAATCTTGTGGTCAGGACCCCACATGGGGTCGCCTAGAATTCAAATGGGGTCACCTGAAATTTCTAGTAATTGATAAAAAGTAATAATAATAATAAAATAAAAATTACTAATGAAAAATAGCCCTGCGATGAACTGGTGAAATGTCCATGGTGTACCCCGCCTTCACCCGTAAGTAGCTGTGATAGGCTCCAAGTAACCCCCATGACCCTAGTGAGGATAAAGCGGGTTCAGATAACACTGGTCTACAAGGAAAATGCTTCCAGAATAAAAGTAATGAAATTTTACCACATGAGAGTCACTGCTAAAGAAAAATCGTGTAAAAATTGCTGGTCAGCTAAACTTTCCAAGATACAACCTTGGGTCAAAATGTGAAATTCAAGAATTAACGAGAGAATGGGTTTGACTCAAAAGGAATATTTGTCTCAGAGCTACAAGATCTACTTCAAAACACTGTCTGGACATTACAATACATTCACTTTACAGGTTCTATTTAGTGGAAGATTTATAAAACTTTTATATAAATGTACATAAACCAATATATATGTGTAATAACACTTAATCATATACCTTGAAAACATCAGCAAACCAGCACTTTTGTCATTTATTTTCCAATTAATCTTATTAAAATACGTAACATTTAGCACATTTAATCTCTGAAGCAAATCATTTTTTAAAAATTGTAGACCAGTGTAAGGAATGAATGAATGAATAATGAAAAATATATGTTGAGTTGAGAGAGACAATCCCAATACATAATAGACATGACAAACTGTGAGTCTGAAACTGAAGCACTGTGGTACTGTTTATCTTTCAAATGTTCATTGTGGTCGGTTTCAGATGCTGCAGCTCTTTCATAATTCATAGTTTAAGTTATTGTTTGTTCAGTATTAATTGTCAGCCTTGGAAATCCAAGCTGGACTGACTGTACATATCCTGACCAAGGAAAATCAAATTCTCACTTTGTGCAGTAATCTACACCTGGCTTTTCTGCCTCCGTCCATAATAATATACATTATATAGACTAAATGTTGTCTAAAATTAATGTTTATTTGCAACATAGTATAGCAAACTAATACGTGATCAAAAATAACTTAATTTTAGCCAAAAAAAAAAAAAGTCTCCGTTTTGAATGTCCGGGGTCGCCAGAAATTTGTGATGTTACAGTGGGGTCATGAACCAAAAAAGGTTGGGCACCACTGCATTAGTACCATTACTTCATGGTACCTAACAAAGCAGGTCCACTCACTGTTCATGCAGAGGTGGACCTTACAGACCCTGTAGACCACATCTTGTAATGCATGCAGAAATGACCAAAAATAATCACTTGACCAATAAAGGCTTAAACTCAAATTGTTCTTTTGGCGCCCGACTTAATTCCATGTATTGTCTGTGACTAACAAAACAAAAGGCAGAGAAAAGATGGATGAACTCTGGGCGTCTGTTTGTAGCTCAGTGGAATCCGATTACACCCAATCCTTAGATGGCAGTATTCAACCATAGGAGAACAACAGGAACAATCTGTAAACCTCTCGAAGGTCAAATTCTCCTCCTTTTAAAACCGCACGCCACTTTGCAACAATGAGCGATGGAAAAACAGGGAAAATGGAAGATTGAATGTGTGTAAACCCTGAAGTTGAATGTACTGTACGTAACTGGTAGAGAGGAAAATGTGTATTATCTAAAATGAAATCTGACATAATGGTGTGTTTACTGTACATGGCTTTGAAAAATGGGAGACATGCTTGAAATATTAATGAGATTTACTCTGAATTTGTGTTTTTATGAACCCAGAAAAACCTAATACACACATATAATATTACAGTAAAAGTCTGTAATACAATAAAGAATACTGTAGATGTGAATGCAGCCTTCACCATCAGTGCACGGTGCAGCAGGTAAAATTCCCCAGGTTACAATTCTGTCAGTTTGACTTTAAATTGGCTTCCTGTTTGTAATGTTTTTTCCTGAGGGGCGGGTACAGGGACACTATGGCACCCATGAGATGCATGTGTTCAAAGACAGACTGCAGTACAGTGCCAGACGCTCCTCTCCCAGGTCTGTTAATATGCGGACACTGTCACGACTCAGCCACAGTTTTCACTACAAGTAAAAAAAGAAACCACTCACTTCTCTCACGGTCAAATATGATGGACATAGTGACAATGCAGGGCTTGTAGCATCTTTTAGTTGTGTGTAGACATAATGCAACAGATAGTCCAGTTATGATATTTGTAAGATTAAGCAAATTTGAAGTGAACTATTGAAAAAATTGTTAAGACATAAATGTGAAGTATGTGTATTTATATAAACTGGTTTGGAGTGAATAATCTAGTCCACAGGTGTTAAACATAAGGCCTGCGGGCCAAAACTGGTCCACCAAAGGGTCCAATCTGACCCTGGATGAATTTGTGAAATGAGAAAATTACACAGAAGATATTAACAATCACTGGTGTTAAAATCATTTTAGTTCAGGTTCCATATACAGATCAATGTTATCTAAAGTGGGTCAGACCAGTAAAATACTAACATAATAACCTATAAATAATGACAACTTTAATAGCAAACTTTCTTATCACAAGTAGACTGTGGATATTTGTCTCTTTCCACAAACTCAGACTAATATACAGTGTGGAGTTAGCTTTGTGTACATTTAGTCCTTTTTTTTTTTTTTTGCACCAATTGTTTTTGCTGCTAAACAGAAAAGAGCCGCTTAACAAATTTTCATTGTGCCTTTGACAGTGACAATAAAGTTCTATTCTATTCTATTCTATTCTATTCTATTCTATTCTATTCTATTCTATTCTACAGGGTGGGGAAGCAAAATTTACAATATTTTGAGGTAGGGATTGAAAGACAGTGTATGACCAATTAGTTTATTGAAAGTCATGAGAATTTATTTGCCTCAAGAAAATGGACATAACAGAAAATGTTTTTATTCTATGTGTCCTCCTTCTTTCTCAATAACTGCCTTCACACGCTTCCTGAAACTTGCGCAAGTGTTCCTCAAATATTCGGGTGACAACTTCTCCCATTCTTCTTTAATAGTATCTTCCAGACTTTCTCGTAATAGTTTTACTCATAGTCATTCTCTTCTTTCCATTATAAACAGTCTTTATGGATACTCCAACTATTTTTGAAATGTCCTTTGGTGTGACGAGTGCATTCAGCAAATCACACACTCTTTGACGTTTGCTTTCCTGATTACTCATATGGGCAAAAGTTTCTGAAAAGGTATGGATAATAGTGTTAGGTATGATTATGACATCAATATATGTTTGGTTTCAAAACAATTGACGTAGTGCCTGCTGAGAAAAAACAACAAAATGTTCATTGTAAATTTTGCTTCCCCACCCTGTATTCTATTCTATTCTATTCTATTCTATTCTATTCTATTCTATTCTATTCCATTCTATTCTATTCTATTCTATTCTATGCTATTCTATTCTATTCTTTATATAACCCAGTGGTTCCCAACCTATTTTAACATCACAAATTTCTGGCGACCCCAGACATTCAAAACAGAGACCTTTTTTTTTTTTTTTTTTAGCTAGAATTAAGTTATTTTTGATCACGTATTACACAGGTGTCAAACATGCGGCCCGGGGGCCAAAACCGGCCTACCAAAGGTTCCAATCCGGCCCACGGGATGAATTTGCAAAGTGCAAGTTAGGGCATCAAACTCAAAAATAATATAATAATAACCTATAAATAATGACAACACCAATTTTTTCCTCTTTGATTTATTGCAAAAAATATTAAATTATGAAAATATTTACAATTACAAACTACCTTTTAACAATAAAATGTGAATAATTTGAACAAATATGAACAATCTGAAATGTCTAAAGAAAATTAAGTGAAATTTTAACCATATTCTGCCTGTTACTAAATGTTTTGTGCTTTTGTAGATCTGATCTGTTTTGCATATGTGTAAATGATAAGTTGAGGCAGAATATTGATAAAATTGTACTTATATTTCTTAACAAATTTCATTTTTTCCAGGTTATTCACATCCTTTTTGTTTGGATAGTTTGTAAACGTAAATATCGGCATAATTGAATGTCATTTTTTGCACTAAAACAATTTGGAGTTGTCATTATTTATTGGCTATCATGCTATTATTTTGCTGGTCCGGTCCACTTCAGATTAAATTGGGCTGAATGTGGCCCCCGGAAGAAAAGGAGTTTGACACCCCTGACATATTAGTTTGCTATACTATGTTGCAAATAAACATTAATTTTAGATGACATTTAGTCTATATAATGTATATTATTATGGATGGAGGCAGAAAAGCCAGGTGTAGATTACTGCACAAAATGAGAATTTTATTTTCCTTGGTCAGGATATGTACAGTCAGTCCAGCTTGGATTTACAAGGCTGACAATTAATACTGAACAAACAATAACTTAAACTATGAATTATGAAAGAGCTGCAGCATCTGAAACTGACCACAATAAACATTTGACAGATAAACAGTACCACAGTGCTTCAGTTTCAGCTTCACAGTTTGTCATGTCTTGTATGTATTGGGATTGTCTCTCTCAACTCAACATATATTTTTTATTAGTAAGTTTTGTTTTGTTTCTTTTTATCAATTACTAGAAATTTCAGGTGACCCCATTTGAATTCCAGGTGACCCTACATGGGGTCCCAACCTCAAGGTTGAAAAACACTGATATAACCCCTATAAAATAAATTCGACATTGGGCCCAACACACTAATTGAAATAGTTTGTAATATATTGACTTTTTTTTCTGAAATGCACAGTGCATGTAACAGAAAATGATAAAATATATTGAAACACCTTTACCATTATATTTTCTGTC
This sequence comes from Sphaeramia orbicularis, assembly GCF_902148855.1. Taxonomy (NCBI): domain Eukaryota; kingdom Metazoa; phylum Chordata; class Actinopteri; order Kurtiformes; family Apogonidae; genus Sphaeramia; species Sphaeramia orbicularis. Next base: position 40,548,218 of record NC_043972.1, on the reverse strand, counting down.
CTTTTTCTAATGGCTGAATCTCATGTACTTACTCATCATTTGATTTGATGGATCTACACAGTCCAGAGGAGTGGGACATGCTGACCCACTAAGCCAAAGTACTATTACATTCAACTGGACAACGTCACAGCAGACACAGTCTAAGTAGAAGTACGAGTATCTCATTGGAACTGATGCACCATCCGGGTAATTCTACGATCTTTGCTCTGACGGTGATCGCTCCGGAGGCTTGGCAGTGGTA